>NC_142532.1:230000-360000 GCF_964205215.1 Stylophora pistillata | reverse complement strand
ACAGCGCTTGCGCTCTCGATTCACTTTGTTTCTTAAGATCTTAAATAGGTACTGGTTCCCGGATGCGAATGCCTTCTGACGACGGGCAATTAGATGTTTGAGATGTACAGACAACCAAGGCCGGTCAGTTTCATACACCTTTGTAGAACGCGCGGGCATGATCGTGTTCAGCTCAAGGTTAATAATGTCAGTGAGAGTTCTAAGCTTAAGTTCACATGACAGATCAGGTGAGAGAAGATCAGACCAAGGCACTTGAAGAAAAACTCTGCCCACACTGGCTCTTTTACTGGTATAGAAAAACCTGAGGAGCCAAAACTGAGGAGCCAAATTTTATGCAGCCAAACGGTGCAATACAATGCTCTAGATACTATGCTATAGATACTTGCATTTCATAGTACTACAATCGTTTTCATTTTCAGGAACATTTTCCTTAAGAATAACTTTATAAAATTAGGTAGGTGTAACTAGAGTTTGTGTCAAGAATATTTTTTTACTGACAACACAAGATGCTACGCACAAGAGCCCAGCCAGTGGCAGAGTGCATACGGATTGTTGAATCATTCGTTCTGTCTTTGATGCTCATGTTGTAGACTTATGGCAGCCTACTTTTAGATTATTCTAACAGTGAAGTGTAAGCTGAATGATGCAGAAAAGTTTACTCACTCAGGTAATTTAAATCTTGTAAATTAAGTGTGTAGAAGTGTTTAGGTCTTCTCGCACGAATTGTTCATGTTATTGTCACTTTTAAGACTCAGACACCCATTTCTCTGCAGTCGGGTATTCTGTAGCATATTTCCTTTCCATTTTTGGCTCCACAAAGGTATGTTTTGATCAAGTTTGGAATAAAAAAAACCATCACCCTTCAAGGGACAGGATGCCATTTTGAATCTGTCCAAGTAGTTCGGCATACTCTTGCCTTTGTACCACCCCCCAAATATACATACACCGTGACTTTGAACAGGTAAACTTATTGGAGAGGGGAAGAAAAAGTGTTTAATCCAGGTTTAATGCATTAATTAATGTATAACAAAGTGAGTGAGTGAGTGATTTGTAATTGAAATTTGCCTCCAAACCCTAAACCCATAGCATGACTTATGTCATACCATGAGGTTAAAATGATGAACCGTAAATTTATCTGTTTACCAGCTGTTTTGCAGAAGAAACATCTGGACAGGTATCACACTCATGTTAGATGTGGATTCTCAAAAATCTGAGGTAAGTGGTGGTGTTCCCACTAAAAGAGATCTGTAGATTACGTTCGATTAAAATGATGAATAATTATACGAATTAAAGTTATTTCAAAATGCTTTTGCTCTAGAGCAGCCCACAACAAAGTCTATATGATTGTACATCTAACATATCAAATAACCTTACTACTCAATATGTTCATGAATTTATTATAGCAACTTAATGAAGATCTGAGAACAAACAAACTTCAACTTGATGACAAAGGAGCTTTAATAGCATAGCACTGGAGGTTTGTACTCTGATAGTTGTAGGTTAACGACATTTAACCCTTTGCACCCCAAAATTAATTTTGGTATTCTCTGCATTCTTCTGTACTTTATTTACAGTATTGACAATCAGGACCTTCTTAATTTGGTGATTATTTCCTTTATTCTTATGCCTTCTATATCTTATTTAAATTAGAAACCAGTTACTCTATCTAAGGGGTTAAAGAGTTAAAACATAATATTTTATTGCTTTGTAAATAAAATCTTAAAACGTTGATTATGTACACAAACTGTGGTTGAGAATGAAATTCCAGTTAAGAGAAAAGATGCAGCAGCATGGGATTAGTAGAGTGTTACTTGTTACCAGTTATATCATCCCTTTAATTTTGAGGTTTATCTTCAGAAAGTAAGGAATAATTAACAACATAAGTTGTGTTGATTCCTCTCTTTGAGCAGAGTACTTCTTCTGGAGAATTGCTGCCATCAGCTCATGAACTGTCACCAATGGAAGAGTTCTTTGTCATGCCTCAGTTGGAGAAACTGTAAGTTACTAGTTTGTTTGTTAAGGTCCCTATTCTTCCTTCATTTAAATTTAATGCATGAAGTTTGATTCTAATGTGATCACTATTTTGAATTCATGATTTGCAGACCACCATTGTCCCTCGTGTCGGTTTGGATGTTCTCCAGGCAGACTTTGGGCAGATGCTGGATCCTAAGGCTGTGGAGCAGAAGGTAAATGGTTTCAAAAAAGGGTTTAATTCCTTTGGTTTAGTCCACTGTGAATCAGAGCTCAATTGTTTATTCTGTTTTCTGTGTTTACTTTATACAGACAGTAAACATCACAAATCATACAAAGGGAAAAATCACGTGCATGTGGATGAAAGGTGAAAACTTGTACTTTTTACGTCATTAACAATTGTTGTTTGCCCATCTCTAGTTTGAGACCTATAATTTAAATTGTGAAGGTGTGGTCTGATCGTCCGGGTGAGTGTAGTCCTGAGAAGGACTGTTGTCGGTGGCAGTGACTGACGTTTCGACAACCTGTGCGGAAGTCATCATCAGAGTCAAGTGAATGACTGTTGTCAGTAGAATGTTTTTATTCCAGTTCGTGTGAAATGATCGGTTGGTTTTGCCGTGATGTTATTGGCTGTAAGACTCAAGTGACGTAAGTCGGTCGTGATTGGTCTGTTTCGGTCTGTCGGTAAAGTTAGGTTGTTCTTTTTCGGTCGTTTGTGATGTTTATGTCGTGAATGAGTCGTTTGTATGGGGCGGGTAGTTGTTGACATCTGTTTAGGGGAGTCTGTTCTAAGTTAGTAAACCAGCTTTCCAGAGTCAGTCGTTGAAAATAGTCAGTGCTGTAGGTTAGGCATTGCGCAGAGTCCCAGTCAATGTTGTGGTTGGTAAGTCGATAGTGTTCAGCAATGTGATTGCTGACATCACCTTTCCTCGTCGCCCGTCTGTGTTCAGTCAGTCTAGTAAGCTGGTTTACTAACTTAGAACAGACTCCCCTAAACAGATGTCAACAACTACCCGCCCCATACAAACGACTCATTCACGACATAAACATCACAAACGACCGAAAAAGAACAACCTAACTTTACCGACAGACCGAAACAGACCAATCACGACCGACTTACGTCACTTGAGTCTTACAGCCAATAACATCACGGCAAAACCAACCGATCATTTCACACGAACTGGAATAAAAACATTCTACTGACAACAATCATTCACTTGACTCTGATGATGACTTCCGCACAGGTTGTCGAAACGTCAGTCACTGCCACCGACAACAGTCCTTCTCAGGACTACACTCACCCGGACGATCAGACTACACCTTCACATGTTACCCCCGGGTTCAAACCATTTACCGCATAATTTAAATTGCAAATAAATGTTACATTGTGATTTCTTCTTGTGTTATATTTTGCTCCTTTTTGTCTGATAGACACAACAAGGAATATTTTCTGTTTCCCCAGATGAAGCAGACATCCTCCCTCTAAAGACTGCATCATTCCGAGTGACATTTAGACCAGTAAGTTATTTGATACTGTCAGTAAACACTGTCTATGCTTCTTTCATTCACTTGGACTTGGTTCATTTTTGCCTTTACTGTCTGATTCTGTTTACAGTTCAATTTGTAATTCTAATTTTTTTTTTAATAGAATGCTGCTAATCAGGTTTTTAGTGCTGACCTGGAGTGTTATACATTTTATAAGGTGAGGGATTTATTTCCTGTGCTGGTGTACCTGTTAAGAAGCCTAAATTTTTTCCAAGCTCATAACAACCATTTATTTATTTGTCATGAAATCAAGGTTTCTGATTCAAATTGTTGATTTTGAGATAGCAAACTGCAGTTCTAGTTCAGTACCCATATAACTGATTTTCATTTGATAAATAGAACTTACTCCTTGTTTCCTTTGTACTTGCTTCAAACACTTCACACTTCAGCAATGGAAGTTATCACTCAGAATGAAGAAATGCATGTCCTTGCTATTACTTTTTATTGCAATTTTCCAGGGGATTATTCCCTTAAATACACACCCCCCTCCCTCCGCTTCTGTCGAGAAGGGGACACCCATGGTGTCACAATCAGAGGCTAGGAATTGTGGTAAAAAATCTTATTCTTTGTCAGGCAATTAACTTGAGAGTTCTGATAGTGTCATTAAGATGTTTTTTGACGTTTAATTCTCTGCCTATCAGGTGAAGTATGCCCTTGATATTGAGTCACACCAATAGTTATTATAATATTATTTGTATTTTGGAACAGAGTATGAGAGATTATCGACTGGTTGAAGTGTCCTCCCTGGTGTCTTTCGCTCAGTGCTACAGGTTTGTGCTGAAATTAACTTTAATAAGTAATTTGAACTGAACTCTGTTTATGGTTAGATTCAACGATACAGGGCTTTAGTTCTGTTTTTGTTTCCATATTCTGTTAATAGCTTAAGTGTTTTGATCTTACATCTAGAATTTTCATTGATGAAACATCAATGAATCCAAGTTCCTTGTTTCACCGAAAAAAATTGATTGGATTTTATTTTTAGGACTCACATTTGCAATGCGGACTGAATCATTTATCCCCAGAAGTCAATGGGATGTACAACAGCTGGTAAGTGATAATTTAGCCATTTACACCAAAGCTAAAACAGACATTAAAGCTGTTTTTTCAAGCATGGTTTGATATGTTTTCCCCATTGAAGATTCTCAAACTGATTATTCAGGTCAACCTAATTTTAAGAAAACATTTTGCTTGTGTAAATGGGACAAATGCTTCACTACACTACCCTTGTTAGAATAATGCTGTTCCTAAACTAATGGATAGAAACAGTTTTAGTCCACCATAATGTATTACTAGGTGGTGCCAGTATGATTGTATTCTGTTAGTTGACAAAGCATATGATTACTAACTTGTCCCTTTTTTGGAATGTTTAGGTCTTTCCAGCCACTACTGTGGATGGCATGTCCTACAGAACACTGCTGTTGACCAGCAATGGGCAGAATCCGATCCATTTTGCATTTGATGACAATCTGTTAAGGTAGTTACAAAACAAATTGTAAGATTTTATCTTTATTTTTCTACCTTGGGTCTGGAACAAGTATGGTTGAAACTAGAGGAGAAATAAGTTATAGCAGTCTGTAAGAAACCAATGGAAATGGGAACCTTAGCAAAAATTAAATTAAATAATAACTTCTTACCAATCAAGCATAAGGGCTGTACTGGGAAAGATTCACCTGAGGTTGTGACAGTACAGCCGAGCCCAGCAAAGTGTGTACAAAAATAACAGCGGGCCAATAATTCCTGGTGTGGCGCTTTAGAGCAAGTGAGGTTAGTCAGTAGTTTAGTGTGTGGCAATCATACCACACTGCTTATTTTGAATTTGCAGGCTTTTGCAAACAAAAATACATGGCTTATGACACAGCAATACATACAATCAAATGCAATTTTTGTCTAGCAAGTGACATTTATTTTGTAACATGTGATATATGAAACTTTGTACTGAGTACTTTACAACTTTGTTTGGGAAATAAGCCTTGTTGGATCAGCAGAGATTCCATCTCTAAAACTCAATAATCAGGTTGTAATCTTAGGACATTTTCGATTGAACCATTACTCTTTGATTTGAATCCATAATGGCATGGTTATCAATTATGAACAGCTCCTTGTTATATTTTGACTAAGATTTACCAATCCATTAGTTACTGCTTTGAAATCAATCTTAATTTAAGTATCTCTGTTGTTTTAATAAGAGTAAAAAGTTCATGTTAAGTGGAAAACCAGGTGATTTGTTATATCTGATTGTAAATTTTTGGGGTTTTACAGGGAACTGTTCATTTCAAACCAACCTGTTTAGGTACAGCATCAACAAGGCTGTTTGAGGTCAAGAACGCTTCCAGGATTGCACTGAGGTGTGTTCAATGTTCTCAACCTTCCTAAGTGTCAAACTAAGGCCACCTTCCCTTTCCCCATCAATTAAAATTTATCATTTTTCCTAGAATGAGGAATCTAGTAATGTCAGTCCCTTTTATCATGAACCCCTGGCTCAGGAGATCTGGGCAACCGGCAACCACTCCCTGTGTACCTGACATAAAATAAATTATCCTTATACATCCTTATCCATAAGAATATTAATGATTACTGATATGTGACGATCAATTCAAAACTTCAATGTCCCCTCCCTCCCTACAGAATAACCATCATCTGAATGGAAGCGGAAGCGGTAGCGGGTTGAACCTTGCATGACTGGGGTGGGTGGGAAATTTGTAGAGATGTGTCCAGTCTCTCCAGCAGAATACAAGTGTTATATCCTTAAATATCAATGTATTTAAGGTAAATACTTCACTAGGTTTTATAGCTTGGCCAATGTGTAGAAAGCCATGGTCACTGTTTTTTTCTTGAGAAAAAAATGGGCACATTTGAACTCTTTTTTTTTTTCCCTTCTCAGGAATTTGAAGAAACCAGTTATCAAAAGTTCAAATGTCAGGGGTTGGGGGGGGGAAAGGGGCAGAGATGCTGAAGCTTTGAATTGATTGATGCAGTACTGTAATATAATGTAATTGTAATGTCAACAAACCTTATTTTACCCATCAGGTTTGCATGGAAAACCCTGGACCTCACTTAAAAAGTCTTAGCATTGATCCCTCTAAAGGAATCATTCTACCCAATGAAACTCAGGTGGGCATTTTAAGTGTACTGCAAATTTTTTTCTAAATTGTTAATTGTCGTTTAGGATCCCCTGTAAATTGTTACAGGGTCTCTAGTAAAACAAAACATTTTTGATGGTATACTGGTCTTATATACACGTCAGTTATTCTCATAAATTATATCTTCAATCAGGTTTTACATATTTGATAGAATTAATTGTTACACTGTCATAAGCCCTGTGTTGTAAATAATTCCTTATTATCTTACATTATAGGCTCACACCATCAGCTTTAACTCTAGTAAAGAAGAAAAATAGGTGATTAAGACAAAACTCACTGTCAAAGGATTGCAGGCAGATGCCCAGCAACAGTAAGGATTGTCATTTTCCTATCACAAGTTAATTTAATTATAATGCAACCATTCATTTTTTAAGGTAATTATTTGTTGCATGTGAATCTATGTATTACCAACTGAAGGGACTCGATTGGATTGTTCTCTATTTGCAATATTTGTGAACTGAATATTTCTCTGTATATTCTTCTTGTATCTGCACTTGTGTTTATTAATTCTTTTGACAACTGCTCACTGGTATGTGATCTTTATTTAAGATGTATTTTGTTCGTATTCTTTTATTTCAGGTATCATTTACTCCACAGAATCCTGGTTTATACTCAGTGGATTATCTGGAAGTTATAGCTCTTGGAGCTACCAATTGTTCAGTTATAAAATGCACTGGAATAGGTAAAGGTAGTGATATGTTTGTGCTTTCATAGGCTCTAACAGCTCATAAACTCAGAAGACTAGTATAAAATGATTAAATAAATTATATATTCAGAGAAATGTCATCATTTGATGTTTATCATAAGGATGTGTTTAATTTATTTTAGGGTGACTTGAAAGGCTTTATAAGGTAGTCCATGCATAGAAAAAAGTTGAGATGGCAAAAATTACATTTGCCTAAAAGTAATGGAGTCTCTAATTGGCCACAGAATTGTTTATAATGGGGTTGAGGTTCTGAGAGCCCAGTGTCATAGACCTGAGTACCCCTCCACTCTTCAGTCAACAGTAATCTCACATCAATCATGGACATTGTGAACCGCACTTGCTCTCTAATCAAGGAAGTTCCTGTTGAAAAATGTTCAAATTTTTCTTAATTTCAATCTGTTCTTTAGGGCCTGAAGTTGGTCTTGACTCTGACTATCTTGATATGGGAGTTGTAGAATCTAGCAAGTTTTCAGCTAAAAGTTTCAAGGTTGTTAACAATTCAGATGTTCCTGCAGCTTTTCAGGTCAAACACTTCTGGATTTACTCTCTTTATTTAACAATTATTCATGAAAGGTAAATAAATGTTTTGGTGTAATTGTTCAGTTACTTCCAAAACAAATTGGTTATCTCCTTCAGGAACATTACTTCATTTTCCCTTGGTGCAAGGTCAGCTCCTTTGAGCACTAAATCATGTTTAACTTAGTGTTTTCTATGATATCTGGGAGATTAACAAGTTCCATGATAAGGGAATGACATCACCATAAGACTAGTACTAGAGAAAAAAGATCAAGTCCAATTTGATAATTAGTTAATTATGAGCAAAAATAACCAAAAAAATATTCACTGAGTCCCTGTTGCCTTTGAAATCTTTTGAAAATCTGGTAATCTATCTGGTGCTTATTATGTAAGCATAATTGCTATGGATAAAGGTCACTTATCTTAAGAAATTCCCATGTTTACAAAGTTTAACAGATGCTTCCACCTTCAGAATGCAAAAAAAATCAGCTCATGTCTTTTGTTAGATGGTTTTTCCCTCCAACCTGTTTTTCCCCTCTGGCTAAGTCCATTGGAGGGAGATCGCTATAGGGCTACTTATAATTATAATTTACAGCTAAACTACAGGTCTCGTTTTCCGATTGGTGTCATATTCTTCAGAATGGCAGTGTTATGGAAAAGAAATTGTTTTAGATAATAACTTGATATCAACAGATAAACCTTTAGCTTAAACACTTAATTGTTTGTTCTTATGTAATAATTTTTGCTTTTGTTAGTTCATGATTGATTGTAGTCAAAGTGTCTTCAAGCTGGAATCAACTTGTGGTCTGTTACCTGGCAAGGGTTCCCAGGGCATAATTGTACGCTTTTCTCCAACAAATCCAATTACTACAGGAGACTAACTTGTCTTGCGCAAAACCAGGTCAGTGTTAGTATTAAACTGGTAATATTTTCTGGTAGTTTAAACTGTAATCTTCCTAAAAAAAATTTGTATTCATCTGATTTTTTCAGGATCCATTGTTTGTTGATTTGTTTGGGACTTGTCATACAGAACAAGTGAAACCAGGTACATTCAATGTCAATGTTGATAATCCACTCCATCTTTAATACCCATGGTGAGTAACCAACTAAGACAGAATTTTTCCCTACAATATCAATACTATCAAGCAGAAAAGCAGGGGAATGTTAGTTGATCCACAACTAAATTATCAGTAGTAACATAATAAGAACTGTATGGCAGGCAGTAAAGAGAATTACTAAAACTAGATATTGGAAATGGAATGGTTAATGTTTGAACAATTGCAATTGACTTTGAATTAATTCAAATGAGCATGAAACTCAGTCTTACATTTCTCCATCATATTTACTTTATGATAACAAGTAGGTTTCTGGATGGAGGTACTAGACAATTACCATAATATGTAACATGAAAAAATCAAAGGCTCCTTAGAGCAACCTCATGGTATGAATTTTTGGTGCCCTTGACGTAACCTGCGATCTGGCTTTCTTTGGAAAGTTTTTTTGATTGTGGGCAACACGTGCTGGCCCAATTATTGTGTTTGTACTTTGTAAGCGTTTTGATGGAGAAAAATTGTCGTAAATTGTGAATGTGTGAAGAATTAGTTAAGATACCAGCAGCTACAAGATAAAATCAACAAAGTTTGGTGTTAACCAATTTGCAGTAAGCTTAAGCTCACTTCATATTTGCAGTGTTTAGGTCTTCACGCACAAAATTTACAAGGAAATATGCAGCAGCAAGAGGGGAGAATTAACCTTCAGATCTTGAGAGTTAAAGTTTTTAAGATATTTAGGCTTCGATTTTGTTCAGAAGAGTTCATACACGATTTACTCAGTTGATAAAATAAAATAAAAGACAATTCTGTGTTTCAAAAGATTTGTACATTGTATAGGTGGAAGAACAATAGGACACGTAGTCCCCTACTAGGTTCATCCACCTAAACCCAACCCACCCATCCCACCCCGGGGAAGGACATCCATCACACAGTAATCTCGTGCATCTCCTACCCCTCCTGCGGAAGATGGGACCTCCATTAATTTTATTTGTCCCTATCTGAGAAGACTAGAATATCTAACCACTTCTTGATGTTATAGAAGGGAAGCATAATTCTTCTCAATTATTTTAAGACCTTGAGTGTTGGTCCGGCCGTGGCTTGAACCCTCGACCTCCCACACAACTGTCCAGCGCTCTATCCATTGAGCTAACTGGGAGGCGGTCAGTGTAAGTGGCACCAAGCTTTTGTAACCATCCGGTCAGTCTTAAAAGATCGATATGATGATGATTTGTTGACAGAAATATTGATAATGGCTCTATCTTTTTTCTTTAAGGAAGCCGGGGAGTTTACAGTGAAATTACATGATGTACTTGAAGCCCACAAAGCAGTCATGAATTATAAGTTGTCAATGGATGAAGAAAAAAATTCAATTTCTAGGTTATGCACTCCTTATAGCACGTTTTTGTTACATTGCAATGCTGTGGACTTTGCTGATGTCCTTCACAGAGTCAAAATATGTTTAATCACAAAGACATGGTTCAAATTTTGCAACAGTGTTTTGTCACTGGAAAGCCAAAGACACAGCTAGAGGTGAGAAATTAAAGAGCTGTCTAGAGGTTACAAACATTAAAAGGTCAACATCAAGGTTTTAAGTTTATCAACACGCTAAGTCGGGAAATTCAATACTCTGAAAGCATCAGCTTGTTTATCAAAGGCTTTAAAAAATTCTTCTTTGAATTTTTAGTTTATAAATATATTCTTTGTTAAGCTATATACACACCTTTTCTTTTTTTTTTTTTTTCTTTCTTTTTCTTTTTAACTTAATCTAAATTTTCATTCAGCACCTTTGATTTGTATGGTTTATCCTCTAGTTAAATAAGGAAGCCTATACTTAGTAAGCCCCCATGCAGCTTCTAATCAGCTTCCTTGTTGTTACCTAGCTCTTCAGTTCCTTTGATTTTGAAGTTAATTTAGTTAGAATAGTTCATTTTATCTTTGATGTATCATAAATTTTGTATTCGGTTAATTTTTTTATTGGTAATGGCAAACTAAAATGAATGAATGAACGAATGAACAATGATAATCATTAATTACAGTAGAAAACATATTTATGAAATGCTTTCGGTATGAAATAATCCCTAACCCTTTAATTTGACCCTTACATGTGATTACCATCTAATTTCTCCTTACAGTATCACCCTGAATCACACGTTAAGGTCATGAGAATAGAGGAAATGATCACCATCTTTATTGTTAAAAAAATTCTCCTTGTAAGCACCTTAGGAAATGTATAGAGAACAGTATGGAGAATATGCAGGTGTAAAGGATTAGTAGTGGTGAGTTTTGTTAGTATAGACACTGACTAAAGTTGTCCTTCAGTCATGTAATTTAGCTAATTAAAAGTGGTACTGTAAACTTCAAGAATGAAATGGTTAATTCATTAATTTGTTAATTCAAACATTGCATGAAACATTTCTTCCAGCAACAAATTCTTCAGCTGATGGTTGGAAACAGAACAGTGCTCTGCTCCACAGAGAGAGAAGGTAGGTCACCCTTAAAATCAATTGAGTTTCATCATATCACGAACTTTACAGCACAAGTATTAACTATTGTCTAAACTTGCAACTTTTTTTACATTGCTCCTTTTCACATATCTTTCTAATTCTTCTGTGAACACAGATGGTCAATACTCACTATCTGAGAAAACAGTTGATACGTTCCTGGAGCAACATGTGCCAGTAGATGTGCTTGATGACCTGGTACTAAAACAATCTCCAGAGCACAGGAACCCCAATCCTCCTCTTTCTTATTCATTTTCACAAAAATCGTTCACGCAGGTAATTTTAAACATCGAGAAACTAGCTCTGAAATTCAGAGAATCCCTTCACTGGCTTCAGAAAATTCATATTTGTTTGGTCCTTTGCATCAATGGGAATGGTCTAGTAGAGTGGTTTTGAGGTTGAAATAAGTGGGGAAAAAGAGGTAAGAGAGATTAAAAGAGTCGCTGTCAGGCTCTGCAGCTTCTCTTGTGGCTATGTTGCCCAATCATGGAGTGGCATTGGTGTCCACAGAAGCTGCAGGGGTGGGAGTGGCCAGTGGGTGTGTAAGTTTGGGTCTTTTTCAGCATTGGCAAAATATAAGTTATGAACTACTAAGTGAGTATAATTTAACCTCTAGCATATAAAATGTGGATAATTCAATGAAAAAATGAAATCACTATAATTAATTACCAATTGTTGGAATGCCATGGTCTCAATTTTGGCCACTGTGAAAATTATGTTAATCACTGTGTATTGTCTGCTAATGAGGAAAGTTTTCTGAGAAAACTTAGTAAAATGCTTCTGTGTTTTTTAACCATGATTAAAACAGAGATTTGTGTTAAATGATCAAAGAAACTGGCGTTATCAGGGAAATCTTCATCCCCCTGGGTAATCTAGTATTTAAAAAAAAGAAAAACAGGAGTAAAGGAACATATATGTTAGATAAATAAATCAACAGATCACTTGTTAAGTCAAGACCATGCCTAACTTACCCTGTGAGCAGAGCCTTTTCTACTTTTCTTCTTCTTTTCTTCTTTTTAATCGATTCGAGGACAGGTTAAAAAGGCTCTGCTCGCAGGGTAAGTTAGGCATGGTCTTGACTTAACAAGTGATCTGTTGATTTGTTAATCTTGTACATGTTGTTTTGAAAACAGGATCAATTAATTGCTGAAAGTTTATCGAGTTACCTCAGGCTTCTAGTGAATTAGAGAGATGAACTAGCTTTGTCTCAGGCCATCCATATCCCTCGCAGGGACTTGGCTCATAAACAATTTACAGTATTGAGGAAAGTTGCAGGGGGAAAAAAAGATGCCTATGTTTCAGGTACCACTCAATTTCAGGTGTTTCATTAAGGACTGGGCACTGAGCAAATTGACTGGTTTTAAGGAAGTTTTTGCCCACCTGATTTGACCATATAGAGGAAAGTTTATCTTATAAAGAAGTTAAGTCCAAAGAGTTTTGCCTGCCTGTGAAAACCAGTTGCCCCCTTGCTAAAAACTTAGATGAAACCTCTGCAATTTTTTTTACAGTGAATATTATCATGAAAATTCTGCAATTATGAACTGCTATCAGCAAATGACAGTTATCAAAAAAGTTGCTGTGAAGACCACACATGCGTAAAATATTTCTGGCTAAGCCACTTTTAAATAGACACATAAGTTAAATGGGGTGTGGGCTATACATTAGCAAAGTGTTTTCAAAGAGTGTAATCAATCACTATTAGACTAAGAGTGTTGCAATTGTAAGAGTCAAAATTTTCAATTCATTTGGAAAATTATCCCTTGGTGTTTGAGAAGCAATTCTGGCGTGTTGAAAGAGTCTGGAGGGTGAAACAAGAGGTGGCAGCTCAGTTATTTTTCAAGCATTTAAATCATGATGTTGATATTCTTGCATGCATGTATATCATTGCATTCATCATCATCAGTTTATGTCATCATTGAGGACAGGTAACAAAGCAAAAGCTGTAATCTTTCAATCCATATTACTGGAGTTCTTAGATACTTCCTAAACCAATTTCCTCATTCCAAGAAGTTGCTGTGACAATGTATACCTCCTATCTGTGGCTGATCCTGCCTTGCTTCTCAATAGATTGGCTCCTTGATAAACAACTGTGAGATAGGATTGAGCTGTATTCTAAAATGTATATAGTCTGATCCAGTGGTGAAAAAACAATTTTTTTTCTCATCATTATCCTTAGCAGTTGGAGGATAATATTACACAGTTTTCTCTAGTTTTCTTTCCTTCCCATGCCAACAGACAGCTGTCTCATTTATTCTGACAATACGATTGGGTGGAAAGAGTTATGCACCAATTGATGACAACCCACTTCTTCCATTAACTAAGGTATATATCAGTATATCAAAATTTATTATTCCCTTTAGTGTACCAAATAGAATTTTTATAAATATATTTCAGCTGTTAGTAGGTGTCAGGTCATTTTACCACAAGAGAGAATCTTTACTAAGCCAAAGAGTTCTTTGCAGCCCAGTTGGTGTAGACTTTTCTGTCCCATACTCATGGCTAATGTTTAATACCTTCCTTCATCTGTGGTTTTCAACAATTTTTTTCTTACAGGGTCTTGGAGAGTTTGTGACCTTTTTCCAAAAGTTACAAACTGTCTGTGAAGAAACAGCAGATGCAAAGTAAGATAGCTGTAGATACATATTGTACACTATTTTAATTTAAGAACATGATCATTTCTGCAAAAGGAAGGTTTTAAAACCAAGATCAATTTTTTTTCTTCCACCAAACTCTCAGTGATAAAAATTAGAAAACTGTTGCATCTAGATTCTGAGGCGGACCCAGGGGTGGTTTGGGTGGTTCAGTCCAACCCCCTAAATTGTCCCTCAAAATGCTGGAAATCATGTTTCCGAAGACCTAATTTTCAAAATCTCCTGGGGGAGCATGCCCTTGGAGAATCAACGAACCGGCCCCTTGACTAAATCTTGGATGCATCCCAGTCAGATTAAGGTTGTTTTACAAGCTAATCATGGGAAAAATCCTATTATTTTGTTGAGCACCTTTCATTGGATGGGGTACTTCCGAAAGAAAAGCATGCACAAAGGAGTCTAACCAGTTAAAAGGATTGTCACAGTACTGCAGTAAAAAAATTAAATACAGTTGACTGAGTGGTGAGACTGTCCAAAGTGATTGGCATGTTTGGATAAACCCTGTGAAAATAAGTTGTCTGCTTATCTTTCAGAACTGCTGTCTTAAGAATCATGAACATGCTCAAAGTGAGCATTATTAAATCCAAAGAAAAGGTTTTTACAAATGAAAGTATTGCCAAAACTGTGGAATCTCTGAAAGAAAAGGTGGAACAACTAAGCTGCAAAATATGTGATGGTGGCCAAGCAAAGTCATCCATGGCAGGAATGAATGTGTATTTCCTGATTCAGGCTGTATTAGATGAGCATGACTAGAAAAGTTGTCTCCAAGAATATGAAACAAGGGACTTGAGGTGTGCTCTGATGACACCAGAAATACCTCGTGGAAGATCAAAAGTTACGATCTACACTTAGTCAGTTCAGGTAAGGTGGAACAGTATTGAAAAACTCTGGGACTTTTAGACATGGCATGGCAAGCTCTAAGCTAGCTTAGTAGTAGACCAGCTGGCACTGGTGCAGATGTTGTCACTCTCTCCTCTTCCTAGCAAGAAATTTTCCTGGCACCAAGTGGAGAGACAATTTGTCTCCACTTTAACAGAATAAATCAGTAGGTAGTAATTTCTGCATCAAGAAAACCTTGGCAAGTTGTATGCAGCCCCAGTTTTGCCTGTGAGGTACAATTCTAAGTAAATTTTTATTGTCCTAAGAGAAGTTTTAAGTGACATGATTAATTTTTTCTTGCTAGAACACCTGATTCGGAGTCTTCAGAAGGAGCTGTCACACCACACAAGGATCAGCCACCAAAACACAAACCTGAAAAGGTAAGATACTAGTAAACCGTCCAGTGAATTTAATCAAGGTGAAATCTAAGTAAAGACACTTTTTATTTTATTATTTTGTTCAAAGAGGGTTATCTTAATTAATGCACCAGCAAATTATATGTTATGTTTCCTCAAGGTGCATCTTAGAAAAGCTTATATTAATTTTTTCCTTTTTCTTGTAGACACCATTTGAAAGCTATAGAAAAGTGTGTGGCGATATGAGCGGGGCCAAACCTGCCTTCAACATTCTGATAGGACTAAGTTCAGCTAACAAAAGAGACCTGATGAGTGCTGCCATAAGCAATGATACTTTAACATCTCGTAAGGAATGTGGCAATAAATCTTACGTTGAGGATACATCCAAATGTCACACCAAGGAAAGAACTTTAACAGAAACTATGTATGACAAAGAGAACATCTCAACTGGCAACAAAACCATTAAATATGTAGCAAAACCACCACCCAAACGCATGCTCCTTCAGAAGGACATCACCGTGCAAAAGAGCACAAAATGCAAAACTAGTGGAAAAACATTGTCCAAACGAAAAAAGATTCCATTACTTCAAGGGCAAAAACAGCTCACCAATTTTTTTTTAGGTGATACGTATTACTGACAATTACATCACAACATTTGATTCATTTTCATGCATTTTTTTATTTTTACATCACTATGCCAAGAGCATCATGATTGAATTTTAACACATACCAGATAGCACTGATTTGTATAACTTGGGACCATTGTCACCCCTAGAGAATTATTATTACTTTAACTACCAGTCAGAGATATCATTGCAGAACTATTTATTATTTTTATATGATTAATCTTTGGCCAAAGCCAAGCAGAACAGAATTATTCTCTATAAAAACAAAATTATTTTCAAGTACAAAATTAAATGGTTGTTATTTTAACCCTTTCATTCTTACGAGTAACTGGGAGAGAATTTCTCCTTACAATATCAAATAAATACAGTATCAAGAAGTGATGAGAATAAAGGAAAATATCAGTTGGGGGATAAATAGTTGATCCAACACTGAATTCTCCAAACTGACATCATCAGGATCTATGCAGAGGAAAGTAGAGAGAATTACTAGTTTAAAGGAATCTTGGGAAATAAAGGGTTAAGGGTGCATTATGTATTAATTTTACATCTAGAAAAAAATCCCTGGTGGTGCAAACTTTTTGTGGTGTGATTAAAATATTTATTTTTTACTTCAGATCGCAAAACATAACCTTTCACAGTGGCGAACACAAAGCTTTACACAACTAAATGGGCCCATTATAGCTGCCACTTTTTTGTCAAACTTAAGCATATAAAAAGCATCAACACAATTCTAAAGGCAAACATACATGTATATCTGTTTATATAAACTATCTAAAAGACATCTTCATGAAAACCATCTTTTTCATTGCGTTAAGAATCTCATGATCATTTATAGTGCATATCATTGTCCTCTCTGTTGTATATTGTACCTTGATCTCCTACTTTCAGTTGAGAACTGGGAACTCAAATAAGATTAAATATAAACACACTTTCCTTGGTGGGTAAAAATGTCAGCAACAGAGCTCAATGCATCGGATCCTCTACAGGAAAACTTTACAGAAGTACAAAGAGAGAAAGAAATCTGTTAAGCACACAGAGAAAAAATTTGCAGAGAAAACTCTCTTTTGGGAAACCTCCATTCCAGGGCAAACAAATATTGGTCTCAAGTGAACAGATGCACTTTTGGCAGTTTTAGATCCATTTCTAGCCATTTCAGAAGACTTTAATTTCAAATTTTTCCGGGGGAGCATGACCCCGGCTCCCCTACCTGGTGGCTCACGCTAAAGCGTTCGCATTAGCCCCCCCAATTGAAAATCTGCTTCGCGGGCCTTGGGATTAAGAGGAAATGTAGCCAAAAATCGAACATTTTCAAAATATGGTGGCAACCTACGGTGGCTTCAAAGGGACATACACTTTCCTCTCTCTTTTTTTTCACTTGCGACTTAGCTGCTACTTTCTTGCGACTTAGCTGCTACTTTCTTGCGACTTAGCTGCGACTTTCTTGCTACTTTCTTGCGACTTAGCTGCGACTTTCTTGCGACCTAGCTGCGACTTTCTTGCTACTTTCTTGCGACTTAGCTGCGACGTTCTTGCTACTTCCTTGCGACTTAGCTGCGACTCTCTTGCTACTTTCTTGCGACTTAGCTGCGACTTTCTTGCTACTTTCTTGCGACTTAGCTGCGACTTTCTTGCTACTTTCTTGCGACTTGTCTGCGACTTGCTACTTTCTTGCGACTTAGCTGCTACTTTCTTGCTACTTTCTTGCGACTTATCTGCGACTTTCTTGCTACTTTCTTGCAACTTGTCTGCGACTTGCTACTTTCTTGCGACTTAGCTGCTACTTTCTTGCGACTTAGCTGCTACTTTCTTGCTACTTTCTCGCGACTTGTCTGCGACTTGCTACTTTCTTGCGACTTAGCTGCGACTTTCTTGGTACTTTCTTGCGACTTACCTGCCTGGCTACCTAGCTGGGCCGAGTGGCACACAGGCTGGGTTGCATTGCCGATAAACAACAGAGATTCTCTAAGAGAGCAGCTTGTTTCGGAGGTCCGAACCAGGTATTTTGACACTTTCTCCTGTCATTCGTTCAAATTAGAAATGCTGAAGGTACAAAAACTTATATTTGGCTGCATTCTCTTTAGGTTTTCAATTTTTTAAAAGAAGAACGTGGGATTAAAGATGGCTTTTGCCAACAGTTTAAAGACGAAAGGGTAAGAATTCGTTGAGAACTGTTTCCTGTACTAGACTCGAGATTGTGGCGCACTTAAATTTGATACCTCAGATTGTCTTTTTACACTTTCCTTACCTTCTTGTTACGTCTGGTTTACTTTCGAGAAACCTTTAATCATTTAACTTCAAGATGGGACGGTTATTTGTGCTTCACTGGGAATAGTTTTGACCCTTTTCATAAATGGCTGCCAATTAAATTTTTTTTGTGAGTATTAAAACTATAGCCAGACTAACCTCGGTTTTGAGGTAATAATTTGAAAGAAATTTTACTCCCTAACGAGTTTAGTGAGGTTAATTTCATTGCATACAAACTAATTTTTATATTGGTAGCTATTTATCATTCCTAGAATCCAAAGTAATTGATTTGGAAATAATTGGATGAGAGAAAAAAAGTTTTTTTTTTTAAAATTTAATTGCTTCCAAATTGGACAAGCATGTAGTCCTTTGCCCACTAATTTATGAAACATTCCAAAGTAGATGAACTTGATGTAGGGCAAATGTTGGGCCTGATATATGGCATGTACATGTTGAACATGATATACGGCAAATGTTGCTTGTATACATATGGAATTTCTCTTCTTGTATTTAACTCAAGGTCTTACTTATTTACTGCTTGATATATTAAGTTGAACACTTGCAGAGAAATTCCATATAAACTCAAGATCTTATTTGTTTGCTGTACATGATATATTGAGTTGAGCACTTCCATATCTGTGTACATCCATGTATTATTCTATAGTATCCTTTGCCATTTTTTCCTTTTTGTGTTTCTTATCTTGGGAAATATACCCATAGGACCTGCAAGTATTTTATCTATTTTTTTTTCACAGTTTACGTATTCGTATTACACCTCAAGTGGCTTATTTTACTTGACTAGTTTGACTCCATACTTTTCTCTAAGATAAACTTATTTTTCCTTACTACAGATGGACTTTACAGCTGTAAGGATGGCAACAGATGGAGATTTGCAAGCTCTTGGTTCGGTTTGCGGGGGCGACATACTTGCACTGAGATAATAAGGACAATGCTGCTCATTACAGTAGGGGATTAATTATTCTTTTCTTTTTATACATGTCATTCATGTGTACTCTAATAGGTTGTGTTAACATAACACTTTTATAATGGAATGGAAAATAGTTCGTTACCTGCTATTTACTTTGCTGTTCTACCTTGTTGAGTTCATAGATTTCGAATTACCAGGCCAGATGATATCTTTATTTTTATTCTAGATGTAAAATTAATACATAATGCACCCTTAACCCTTTATTTCCCAAGATTCCTTTAAACTAGTAATTCTCTCTACTTTCCTCTGCATAGATCCTGATGATGTCAGTTTGGAGAATTCAGTGTTGGATCAACTATTTATCCCCCAACTGATATTTTCCTTTATTCTCATCACTTCTTGATACTGTATTTATTTGATATTGTAAGGAGAAATTCTCTCCCAGTTACTCGTAAGAATGAAAGGGTTAAAATAACAACCATTTAATTTTGTACTTGAAAATAATTTTGTTTTTATAGAGAATAATTCTGTTCTGCTTGGCTTTGGCCAAAGATTAATCATATAAAAATAATAAATAGTTCTGCAATGATATCTCTGACTGGTAGTTAAAGTAATAATAATTCTCTAGGGGTGACAATGGTCCCAAGTTATACAAATCAGTGCTATCTGGTATGTGTTAAAATTCAATCATGATGCTCTTGGCATAGTGATGTAAAAATAAAAAAATGCATGAAAATGAATCAAATGTTGTGATGTAATTGTCAGTAATACGTATCACCTAAAAAAATTGGTGAGCTGTTTTTGCCTTTGAAGTAATGGAATCTTTTTTCTTTTGGACAATGTTTTTCCACTAGTTTTGCGTTTTGTGCTCTTTTGCACAGTGATGTCCTTCTCAAGGAGCATGCGTTTGGGTGGTGGTTTTGCTACATATTTAATGGTTTTGTTGCCAGTTGAGATGCCAGTTGAGATGTTCTCTTTGTCATACATAGTTTCTGTTAAAGTTCTTTCCTTGGTGTGACATTTGGATGTATCCTCAACGTAAGATTTATTGCCACATTCCTTACGAGATGTTAAAGTATCATTGCTTATGGCAGCACTCATCAGGTCTCTTTTGTTAGCTGAACTTAGTCCTATCAGAATGTTGAAGGCAGGTTTGGCCCAGCTCATATCGCCACACACTTTTCTATAGCTTTCAAATGGTGTCTACAAGAAAAAGGAAAAAATTAATATAAGCTTTTCTAAGATGCACCTTGAGGAAACATAACATATAATTTGCTGGTACATTAATTAAGATAACCCTCTTTGAACAAAATAATAAAATAAAAAGTGTCTTTACTTAGATTTCACCTTGATTAAATTCACTGGACAGTTTACCAGTATCTTACCTTTTCAGGTTTGTGTTTTGGTGGCTGATCCTTGTGTGGTGTGACAGCTCCTTCTGAAGACTCCGAATCAGGTGTTCCAGCAAGAAAAAATTAATCATGTCACTTAAAACTTCTCTTAGGACAATAAAAATTTACTTAGAATTGTACCTCACAGGCAAAACTGGGGCTGCATACAACTTGCCAAGGTTTTCTTGATGCAGAAATTACTACCTACTGATTTATTCTGTTAAAGTGGAGAGACAAATTGTCTCTCCACTTGGTGCCAGGAAAATTTCTTGCTAGGAAGAGGAGAGAGTGACAACATCTGCACCAGTGCCAGCTGGTCTACTACTAAGCTAGCTTAGAGCTTGCCATGTGATGTCTAAAAGTCCCAGAGTTTTTCAATACTGTTCCACCTTACCTGAACTGACTAAGTGTAGATCGTAATTTTGATTTTCCACGAGGTATTTCTGGTGTCATCAGAGCACACCTCAAGTCCCTTGTGTCATATTCTTGGAGACAACTTTTCTAGTCATGCTCATCTAATACAGCCTGAATCAGGAAATACACATTCATTCCTGCCATGGATGACTTTGCTTGGCCACCATCACATATTTTGCAGCTTAGTTGTTCCACCTTTTCTTTCAGAGATTCCACAGTTTTGGCAATACTTTCATTTGTAAAAACCTTTTCTTTGGATTTAATAATGCTCACTTTGAGCATGTTCATGAATCTTAAGACAGCAGTTCTGAAAGATAAGCAGACAACTTATTTTCACAGGGTTTATTCAAACATGCCAATCACTTCGGGCAATCTCACCACTCAGTCAACTGTATTTAATATTTTTACTGCAGTACTGTGACAATCCTTTTAACTGGTTAGACTCCTTTGTGCATGCTTTTCTTTCGGAAGTACCCCATCCAATGAAAGGTGCTCAACAAAATAATAGGATTTTTCCCATGATTAGCTTGTAAAACAACCTTAATCTGACTGGGATGCATTCAAGATTTAGTCAAGGGGCCGGTTCGTTGATTCTCCAAGGGCATGCTCCCCCAGCAGATTTTGAAAATTAGGTCTTCGGAAACATGATTTCCAGCATTTTGAGGGACAATTTAGGGGGTTGGACTGAACCACCCAAACCACCCCTGGGTCCGCCTCAGAATCTAGATGCAACAGTTTTCTAATTTTTATCACTGAGAGTTTGGTGGAAGAACAAAATTGATCTTGGTTTTAAAACCTTCCTTTGCAGAAATGATCATGTTCTTAAATTAAAATAGTGTCCAATATGTATCTACAACTATCTTACTTTGCATCTGCTGTTTCTTCACAGACAGTTTGTAACTTTTGGAAAAAGGTCACAAACTCTCCAAGACCCTGTAAAAAAAAAATTGTTGAAAACCACAGATGAAGGAAGTTATTAAACATTAGCCATGAGTATGGGACAGAAAAGTCTACACCAACTGGGCTGCAAAGAACTCTTTGGCTTAGTAAAGATTCTCTCTTGTGGTAAAATGACCTGACACCTACTAACAGCTGAAATATATTTATAAAAATTCTATTTGGTACACTAAAGGGAATAATAAATTTTGATATACTGATATATACCTTAGTTAATGGGAGAAGTGGGTTGTCATCAATTGGTGCATAACTCTTTCCACCCAATCGTATCCTCAGAATAAACAAGACAGCTGTCTGTTGGCATGGGAAGGAAAGAAAACTAGAGAAAACTGTGTAATATTATCCTCCAACTGCTACGGATAATGATGAGAAAAAAAATTGTTTTTTCACCACTGGATCAGACTATATACATTTTAGAATACAGCTCAATCCTATCTCTCAGTTGTTTATCAAGGAGCCAATCTATTGAGAAGCAAGGCAGGATCAGCCACAGATAGGAGGTATACATTGTCACAGCAACTTCTTGGAATGAGGAAATTGGTTTAGAAAGTATCTAAGAACTCCAGGAATATGGATTGAAAGATTACAGCTTTTGCTTTGTTACCTGTCCTCAATGATGACATAAACCGATGATGATGAATGCAATGATATACATGCATGCAAGAATATCAACATCATGATTTAAATGCTTGAAAAATAACTGAGCTGCCACCTCTTGTTTCACCCTCCAGACTCTTTCAACACGCCAGAATTGCTTCTCAAACACCAAGGGATAATTTTCCAAATGAATTGAAAATTTTGACCCTTACAATTGCAACACTCTTAGTCTAATAGTGATTGATTCCACTCTTTGAAAACACTTTGCTAATGTATCGCCCACACCCCATTTAACTTCTGTGTCTATTTAAAAGTGGCTTAGCCAGAAATATTTTACGCATGTGTGGTCTTCACAGCAATTATTTTGATAACTGTCATTTGCTGATAGCAGTTCATAATTGCAGAATTTTCATGATAATATTCACTGTAAAAAAAATTGCAGGGGTTTCATCTAAGTTTTTAGTAAGGGAGCAACTGGTTTTCATAGGCAGGCAAAACTCTTTGGACTTAACTTCTTTATGAGATAGACTTTCTTCTATATGGTCAAATCAGGTGGGCAAAAACTTCCTTAAAACCAGTCAATTTGCTCAGTGCCCAGTCCTTAATGAAACACCTGAAATTGAGTGGTACCTGAAACATAGGCATGTTTTTTTCCCCTGCAACTTTCCTCAATACTGTAAATTGTTTATGAGCCAAGTCCCTGTGAGGGATATGGATGGCCTGAGACAAAGCTAGTTCATCTCTCGAATTCACTAGAAGCCTGAGGTAACTCAATAAACTTTCAGCAATTGATCCTGTTTTCAAAACAACATGTACAAGATTAACAAATCAACAGATCACTTGTTAAGTCAAGACCATGCCTAACTTACCCTGCGAGCAGAGCCTTTTTAACCTGTCCTCGAATCGATTAAAAAGAAGAAAAGAAGAAAAGTAGAAAAGGCTCTGCTCACAGGGTATGCCTAACTTCACACTAGTTCATATTTTTTTTCATTTATTTATTATTTTGATCTATTTTGATTTATTACAGATTCCAACAATTAAGAGGCTCTTCTTCTGTAACAATACTAATCTAATCTAAGTATGTATACATATATATGTAGTAACTAATTAAAAGTATAATAACAATAATAAAATTAATCAAGGTAACTTATGAGATATTAAAATATACAATACATATTATGTGGATTAAAGACCAATATTTAGCAAACAAATGTTTCTTAGCACTATGGCAAAAAACATTATGTTCTAAAACGTTTCTTGTTGCTATCAGGAGTCTATTGAACAATGTTGCCGATGTGGATAAGGCTGTCCCTCAGAGAAATCAGCACTGAGAAGATGGCTATTTAGCTCAGGACTGAACAATCCAGCTTTCAACCAAACTGTACAAACAATAGCTGAAGGTCGTTTGGGACAGTATGTACTAATTAAGTACAACATATATGTTCGTATGATGCACGATCCTCGCAGTAGATAGCGCTATTTAAGCAATAGCGGAAATCAGACCTGAAAAAAATCAGGCCTGTACGGGATTCGAACCACTGACCTCTGCAATACTAGTGCAGCGCTCTCACCAATTGAGCTAACAAGCCAACTGGGAGCAAGCCGTTAAGTTGATTCGTAATAAACCCGTGAAAGTGATAAATCAGATACAATGAAAATATATGAAGTTCATATATTTTGAACTGCGGTATTAGATATGTATGATTTTCGCTATTGCTTAAATAGCGCTATCTACCGCGAGGATCGTGCATCATTCGTATCTAATACCGCAGTTCAAAATATATGAACTTCATATACTTTCATTGTATCTAACATATATGTTCCTTTACTCCTGTTTTTCTTTTTTTAAAATACTAGATTACCCAGGGGGATGAAGATTTCCCTGATAACGCCAGTTTCTTTGATCATTTAAAACAAATCTCTGTTTTAATCATGGTTAAAAAACACAGAAGCATTTTACTAAGTTTTCTCAGAAAACTTTCCTCATTAGCAGACAATACACAGTGATTAACATAATTTTCACAGTGGCCAAAATTGAGACCATGGCATTCCAACAATTGGTAATTAATTATAGTGATTTCATTTTTTCATTGAATTATCCACATTTTATATGCTAGAGGTTAAATTATACTCACTTAGTAGTTCATAACTTATATTTTGCCAATGCAGAAAAAGACCCAAACTTACACACCCACTGGCCACTCCCACCCCTGCAGCTTCTGTGGACACCAATGCCACTCCATGATTGGGCAACATAGCCACAAGAGAAGCTGCAGAGCCTGACAGCGACTCTTTTAATCTCTCTTACCTCTTTTTCCCCACTTATTTCAACCTCAAAACCACTCTACTAGACCATTCCCATTGATGCAAAGGACCAAACAAATATGAATTTTCTGAAGCCAGTGAAGGGATTCTCTGAATTTCAGAGCTAGTTTCTCGATGTTTAAAACTACCTGCGTGAACGATTTTTGTGAAAATGAATAAGAAAGAGGAGGATTGGGGTTCCTGTGCTCTGGAGATTGTTTTAGTACCAGGTCATCAAGCACATCTACTGGCACATGTTGCTCCAGGAACGTATCAACTGTTTTCTCAGATAGTGAGTATTGACCATCTGTGTTCACAGAAGAATTAGAAAGATATGTGAAAAGGAGCAATGTAAAAAAAGTTGCAAGTTTAGACAATAGTTAATACTTGTGCTGTAAAGTTCGTGATATGATGAAACTCAATTGATTTTAAGGGTGACCTACCTTCTCTCTCTGTGGAGCAGAGCACTGTTCTGTTTCCAACCATCAGCTGAAGAATTTGTTGCTGGAAGAAATGTTTCATGCAATGTTTGAATTAACAAATTAATGAATTAACCATTTCATTCTTGAAGTTTACAGTAATACTTTTAATTAGCTAAATTACATGACTGAAGGACAACTTTAGTCAGTGTCTACTAACAAAAGTCACCACTACTAATCCTTTACACCTGCATATTCTCCATACTGTTCTCTATACATTTCCTAAGGTGCTTACAAGGAGAATTTTTTTAACAATAAAGATGGTGATCATTTCCTCTATTCTTATGACCTTAATGTGTGATTCAGGGGTGATACTGTAAGGAGAAATTAGATGGTAATCACATGTAAGGGTCAAATTAAAGGGTTAGGGATTATTTCATACCGAAAGCATTTCATAAATATGTTTTCTACTATAATTAATGATTATCATTGTTCATTCGTTCATTCATTCATTTTAGTTTGCCATTACCAATAAAAAAATTAACCGAATACAAAATTTATGATACATCAAAGATAAAATGAACTATTCTAACTAAATTAACTTCAAAATCAAAGGAACTGAAGAGCTAGGTAACAGCAAGGAAGCCGATTAGAAGCTGGGGGCTTACTAAGTATAGGCTTCCTTATTTAACTAGAGGATAAACCATACAAATCAAAGGTGCTGAATGAAAATTTAGATTAAGTTAAAAAGAAAAAGAAAGAAAAAAAAAAAAAGAAAAGGTGTGTATATAGCTTAAAGAAGAATATATTTATAAACTAAAAATTCAAAGAAGAATTTTTTAAAGCCTTTGATAAACAAGCTGATGCCTTCAGAGTATTGAACTTCCCGACTTAGCGTGTTGAAAAACTTAAAACCTTGATGTTGACCTTATAATGTTTGTAACCTCTAGACAGCTCTTTAATTTCTCACCTCTAGCTGTGTCTTTGGCTTTCCAGTGACAAAAAACTGTTGCGAAATTTGAAGCATGTCTTTGACATTACTGTCCGTGATTAAACATGTTTTGACTGTGTGAAGGACATCAGCAAAGTCCACAGCATTGCAATGTAACAAAAACGTGTTATAAGGAGTGCATAACCTAGAAATTGGCAAGTAATTCATGGCAGTCTCCATATAGACTCCCTGTTACCCAGTCTCCATATAGACTACCCGTTACCCAGTCTCCATATAGACTCCCTGTTACCCATTCTCCCTGTGTACCCTGTGTACCCTGTGTACCCGTGTGTACCCTGTGTACCCTGTGTACCCGTGTGTACCCTGTGTACCCGTGTATACCCTGTGTACCCTGTGTACCCGTGTGTACCCTGTGTACCCTGTGTACCCGTGTGTACCCTGTGTACCCGTGTGTACCCTGTGTACCCTGTGTACCCGTGTGTACCCTGTGTACCCTGTGTACCCGTGTGTACCCGTGTGTACCCTGTGTACCCGTGTGTACCCTGTGTACCCTGTGTACCCGTGTGTACCCGTGTGTACCCTGTGTACCCATATGTACCCTGTGTACCCGTGTGTACCCTGTGTACCCGTGTGTACCCTATGTACCCTGTGTACCTGTGTGTACCCTGTGTACCCGTGTGTACCCAGTGTACCCTGTGTACCCTGTGTACCCGGTGTACCCTTTTTACCCGTGTGTACACTTTGTACCCATGTATATCATGTATATCCTTGTATACCTCGTATACCCTGTCTACCTTGTGTACCCTCTATACCCTGTATATTCATGTATACCCAAGTATATTCATGTATACCCAAGTGTAGCCTGTATCCCATGTATACAGGAAACCTGGCAAACATCAGTTGGAATGAATGGAAGCTCTCTGGCCGAACACAATCCCGTTTTGTACGTTTTGTACAAATTAATTATGAATAACTTATTATGATTTTATTAGCCCGGGGGGAAATCCCATATAAAATGGACTGGGATGCTCGTCTGGAATTTTGAAATAAAATCCTAAAGGAGGGAAATGTATGCGTGGCCAAACCGTTTTGGACCCCTAAATGAGACCATTTCAATCTTTAATGATATGAATCGAGTAAATAAAGCCTGGAGCAATTGGTTCTTGAGTAATAAGCTCCTGTGATTTTTAAATATATTTTTCATCGCGTGCAAACATAAAAGATACCCTTACAGCTAAATGTAACTCGATTTTTTCCCAGAACACCCAAAGTGAGACCATTATCTTGAAATTTACAGTCCTAAGCGAGACAACGAGCATCCCAGTCCTTTTTATATAGGAGTCCCCCCGGGATGATTGGTCGGTCAGTTCAAATTGAACGTTGTGCACGGTTACGTCAAAAAAGCCAACAGAAATTGGACGAATGGTTCCCCAACCATTCCACTTCAATTAATTACGCTCATATAGGGGTACAAAGGAAGAAATTAAGAGAATAATTTAACGATACTTATGATTTACGTTTTTTTTATTTGTTACAAATTAATTACATATATAAGAACGATCCTTCGCAGTAAAGCACTATTTGAGCAATAGTGGAAATCAGACCTGAAAAAAATTTCAGGCCTGTACGGGACTCGAACCACTGACCTCTGCGATACTAGTGCAGCGCTCTACCAATTGAGCTAACAAGCCAACTGGGAGCAGGCCATCAAATTAATTAGATATAAACCCGTAGATGATAAATCTACGGGTTTATATCTAATTAATTTGATGGCCTGCTCCCAGTTGGCTTGTTAGCTTAATTGGTAGAGCGCTGCACTAGTATCGCAGAGGTCAGTGGTTCGAGTCCCGTACAGGCCTGAAATTTTTTTTTCAGGTCTGATTTCCACTATTGCTCAAATAGTGCTTTACTGCGAAGGATCGTTCTTATATACGTCTCATAACCGCAGTTCACTCATATGTTTCATATGTTTGTTGTTGTTCGATTTATCATCTACGGGTTTATATCTAATTAATTTGATGGCCTGCTCCCAGTTGGCTTGTTAGCTCAATTGGTAGAGCGCTGCACTAGTATCGCAGAGGTCAGTGGTTCGAGTCCCGTACAGGCCTGAAATTTTTTTTTTTTTCAGGTCTGATATCCACTATTGCTCAAATAGTGCTTTACTGCGAAGGATCGTTCTTATATACGTCTCATAACCGCAGTTCACTCATATGTTTCATATGTTTGTTGTTGTTCGATTTATCATCTACGGGTTTATATCTAATTAATTTGATGGCCTGCTCCCAGTTGGCTTGTTAGCTCAATTGGTAGAGCGCTGCACTAGTATCGCAGAGGTCAGTGGTTCGAGTCCCGTACAGGCCTGAAAATTTTTTTCAGGTCTGATTTCCACTATTGCTCAAATAGTGCTTTACTGCGAAGGATCGTTCTTATATACGTCTCATAACCGCAGTTCACTCATATGTTTCATATGTTTGTTGTTGTTCGATTTATCATCTACGGGTTTATATCTAATTAATTTGATGGCCTGCTCCCAGTTGGCTTGTTAGCTCAATTGGTAGAGCGCTGCACTAGTATCGCAGAGGTCAGTGGTTCGAGTCCCGTACAGGCCTGAAATTTTTTTCAGGTCTGATTTCCACTATTGCTCAAATAGTGCTTTACTGCGAAGGATCGTTCTTATATACGTCTCATAACCGCAGTTCACTCATATGTTTCATATGTTTGTTGTTGTTAAATTAATTACAGTTGCGAATCATTGTATCCCGAAATGAGTTACGACATAACAAAATGTCGAAGTTGGAATGTGGAATTCATGCAATTCAAAATTATGTTTACCCTTGATTAAAGACCAGATTAATATAACGCTAACTTTTATGAGTGATTTATGGCAGCTAGCTAATAGTTTGTGCGTATCGCAAAACAGTGTCCACTTTATATTCAATCAGATGGAAACACAGGCCACAATGTATGATCAACGAAGTTTATTGGTTAGCAGATAAAACTTTGTGCTAGCTTCGACCTGACTGAAAGACTGAGTGATCTGAAAGGCGATTTTGTTTTACTAGGCAACTGAGTACTACACAGACAATTAAGGGGTGTGTTGCCCATTGCCCATCACATCTTAGCGCGATTTTGTTGCCCTAAAAGAATATCTTGAATTTCACACAATAAGCCTTTAAAATTATTTGGATTCTTAATACACTGAAAATAGTTTCAAAAGCAATAGTTTTTTCTAAATATAATGGCGGAAGTCACGACTGCTCGATGTTTACTATATTTGTCTTTTAGATAGTACCATTCGATATGGTAATAGAACAATCAGTCCGAATTTCCTTGGTTATCAAGAACTGAAATACCATAGTAAAGATTTTTTAGAGCGAAATGTTTTTTTTCTTAAAAATTCTAGTTTTCCTTGAATTTGCCTCTCTGTTTTAGAGGTGACTGTAGTCAACTGTATATTATTTCCAAGCAGACTCTTGCTCACAAAATTATACAATATTGATATATTTCTGTAGCTTGGGAGAACACACGTGTTCGAAATAAATGACTCAACGGAGTCTAAAAGACAGCTCTCTTCGAGTGTCCATGGTCCGGGCTGCAAATTATATCCCTCATCCTCCAGAATATCTGCTGTTCGCCGCCTCTTCAATGATGGTGGTGTAGAAGTTATTCTCTTCTTTTTCTCGGCCTTACCATCGTCTGTGCTGCGAGTAACCCTTATTCCATATCTATTTTCACAGTTGAAACATGAACAGTGGATAGAGCAAGGTTTACCGTTGGAGTAGCAGGGACATTTTGTTCGCCTCTGACCTTTTACATCCATGCAAGAGTTTTGACCTGTTTTCCGTCCTTTAGCCCTGCTTTCTCCACACCGGCATGACAACTTCTGGGGATTCTGACTGCGATTGTTGCAGTTGCGGCACTTGCACTGAGCCTGGCAATTCTTTTTGTTAGAAACACACGGACAACGAGAATTTTCACTTGAAACACAAAAGCGCTCACTTCTGGATTTTGCCTTCCGTCCACAATAGCAAATTCGGGAAATTGTCTGTTCCTGAGCATGTTCAAGTTCACCCTCGATAGGATCTGCAAAAAAAAAAGTCGTTCATTACTTGGTTTTATTATTATTATAATGATTATTATTATTATTGTTATTACTATTATTGTGAGGTCGTGTAGTGTTGTTGATGTTCGTTTTCGTTTTACCAGCCGTGTAACTACTAGCATGGCTATGGTCCATATGGTATTAAGAGGTCTCGAGGTTGCCTAACCGATGCAGCTACACCGTCTGTCTCAGGTTTCCTGGTATGGAACGCCAGGACTGTCTTATGTCAATGTTCATTATTTAGTTGCTATGCTTTTCTCGTTACATGCAGTACGATTGTCGTTATATGCAGCGCGTTAGTCGTTATATGCAGAGCGTTTGTCCTTATATGCAGTGCGTTTGTCGTTATATGCAGTACGTTTGTCGTTATATCAAACTGTTGTTATGATCTACCCACAATTCAAATCACTCGTATCGGATCCAAGCTCCTCGCAGCCTGACGCCGCCATATTGTTTGTTTACCCGGAACAATTGAAAGCTAAAAAAGCTAAATGAAGGACAAAATGGTATGAGGGGTCATCTCCGCCAACATCCTGTTTCAAATTCCTTTATGAAGAACCATTATGCTATTGTTGTTTTTCAAATTCGCTTCTCATAAAAATGCAATCGAACTTGGACCAACATAATAGAATTTAGGAAGTTAGAACAAGAAATTGATTAAACAAAACGTAATTTACAACGTCAAAATAAGTCATTATTATGATCATGACATGGTTGCTAAAAGTTTGGTCACCCATCCGTTCGAGACATTTGATAGTTCAGTAACAAACTGGTATTTACAACTCTTTATTTTACGCCTTCTCATACTATAACGCAGTTCCTTGAGTTCACAGAGTTATCCCTGTTAAATTACCGCGATGGTTAGGGATGGAAAAGATGAACATGGCTTGGAAACGACGAAGTTGAAAAAAAATAGGTATCAGTTTTGCAATACGCACAAACCATTAGCTAGCTGCCATAAACTATGGCATTTCAGTTCTTGATAACTAAGCGAGTTCGGACTGATTGTTCTAATACCATATCAAATGGTACTATCTACAATACAAATATAGTAAACATTGAGCAGTCTTGACTTCCGCCATTATATTTAGAAAAAACTATTGCTTTTGAAACAATTTTCAGTGTTAAGAATCCAAATAATAATTTTAAAGGCTTATTGTGTGAAATTCAAGATATTCTTTTAAGGCAACAAAATCGCGCGAGGATATGATGGGCAATGGGCAACACGCCCCTTAATTGTCTGTGTAGTACTCAGTTGCCTAGTAGAACAATAAACTTCGTTGATCATACATTGTGGCCTGTGTTTTCATCTGATTGAATATAAAGTGGAAACTGATTTGCAGTACGCACAAAACATTAGCTAGCCGCCATAAATCACTCATAAAAGTTAGCGTTATATTAATCTGGTTTTTAATCAAGGGTAAACATGATTTTGAACTATATTAATTCGACATTCCAACTTCGACATTTTGTTATGTCATAAGTCATTTCGGGATACAATGATTCGCAACTGTAATTAAATTGTAACAAATAAAAAAAACGTAAATCATAAGTATCGTTAAATTATTCTCTTAATTTCTTCCTTTGTACCTCTAAAAGAGCGTAGTTAATTGAAGTGGTATGGTTGGGGAACCATTTGTTTAATTTCTGTTGGCTTTTTTGACGTAACCGTGCACAACGTTCAATTTGAACTGACCGACCAATCATCCCGGGGGGACTCCCATATAAAAAGGACTGGGATGCTCGTTGTCTCGCTTAGGGCTGTAAATTTCAAGATAATGGTCTCACTTTAAGTGTTCTGGGAAAAATTGAATTACATTTAGCCGTAAAGGTATCTTTTAGGGTTGCACGCGATGAAAAATATATTTAAAAATTCTTTTTTTCAGGAGCCTATTACTCAAGAGCCAATTGCTCCAGGCTTTATTTACTCGATTCGTGTTATTAAATATTGAAATGGTCTCCTTTAGGGGTCCAAAAACGGTTGGACCACGCATACATTCGTCTCCTTTAGGAGTTTATTTCAAAATTCCAGACGAGCATCCCAGTCCATTTTATATGGGATTTCCCCCTTGGGCTGATAAAATCATAATAAGTTATTCATAATTCATTTGTCAACACACAGGGTACACATGGGTACACAGGTACACAGGGTACACAGGGTACACAGGGTACACATGGGTACACAGGGTACACAGGGTACACAGGGTACACAGGGTACACATGGGTACACAGGGTACACAGGGTACACATGGGTACACAGGGTACACAGGGTACACAGGGAGAATGGGTAACAGGGAGTCTATATGGAGACTGGGTAACAGGGAGTCTATATGGAGACTGCCATGAATTACTTGCCTAGAAATTAAATTTTTTTCTTCATCCATTGACAACTTATAATTCATGACTGCTTTGTGGGCTTCAAGTACATCATGTAATTTCACTGTAAACTCCCCGGCTTCCTTAAAGGAAAAAGATAGAGCCATTATTAATATTTCTGTCAACAAATCATCATCATATCGATCTTTTAAGACTGACCGGATGGTTACAAAAGCTTGGTGCCACTTACACTGACCGCCTCCCAGTTAGCTCAATGGATAGAGCGCTGGACAGTTGTGTGGGAGGTCGAGGGTTCAAGCCACGGCCGGACCAACACTCAAGGTCTTAAAATAATTGAGAAGAATTATGCTTCCCTTCTATAACATCAAGAAGTGGTTAGATATTCTAGTCTTCTCAGATAGGGACAAATAAAATTAATGGAGGTCCCATCTCCTGCAGGAGGGGTAGGAGACGGTAATTTCCCACGCTCGAGATTACTGTGTGATGGATGTCCTTCCCCGGGGTGGGATGGGTGGGTTGGGTTTAGGTGGATGAACCTAGTAGGGGACTACGTGTCCTATTGTTCTTCCACTTGTACAATGTACAAATCTTTAGAAACACAGAATTGTCTTTTATTTTATTTTATCAACTGAGTAAATCGTGTATGAACTCTTCTGAACAGAAACGAAGCCTAAATATCTTAAAAACTTTAACTCTCAAGATCTGAAGGTTAATTCTCCCCTCTTGCTGCTGCATATTTCCTTGTAAATTTGTGTGTGAAGACCTAAACACCGCAAATATGAAGTGAGCTTAAGCTTACTGCAAATTGGTTAACACCAAACTTCGTTGATTTTATCTTGTAGCTGCTGGTATCTTAACTAATTCTTCACACATTCACAATTTACGACAATTTTTCTCCATCAAAACGCTTACAAAGTACAAACACAATAATTGGGCCAGCACGTGTTGCCCACGATCAAAAAAACTTTCCAAAGAAAGCCACATCGCAGGTTACGTCAAGGGCACCAAAAATTCATACCATGAGGTTGCTCTAAGGAGCCTTTGATTTTTTCATGTTACATATTATGGTAATTGTCTAGTACCTCCATCCAGAAGCCTACTTGTTATCATAAAGTAAATATGATGGAGAAATGTAAGACTGAGTTTCATGCTCATTTGAATTAATTCAAAGTCAATTGCAATTGTTCAAACATTAACCATTCCATTTCCAATATCTAGTTTTAGTAATTCTCTTTACTGCCTGCCATACAGTTCTTATTATGTTACTACTGATAATTTAGTTGTGGATCAACTAACATTCCCCTGCTTTTCTGCTTGATAGTATTGATATTGTAAGGAAAAATTCTGTCTTAGTTGGGTACTCACCATGGGTATTAAAGATGGTGTGGATTATCAACATTGACATTGAATGTACCTGGTTTCACTTGTTCTGTATGACAAGTCCCAAACAAATCAACAAACAATGGATCCTGAAAAAATCAGATGAATACAAAATTTTTTTAGGAAGATTACAGTTTAAACTAACAGAAAATATTACCAGTTTAATACTAACACTGACCTGGTTTTGCACAAGACAAGTTAGTCTCCTGTAGTAATTGGATTTGTTGGAGAAAAGCGTACAATTATGCCCTGGGAACCCTTGCCAGGTAACAGACCACAAGTTGATTCCAGCTTGAAGACACTTTGACTACAATCAATCATGAACTAACAAAAGCAAAAATTATTACATAAGAACAAACAATTAAGTGTTTAAGCTAAAGGTTTATCTGTTGATATCAAGTTATTATCTAAAACAATTTCTTTTCCATAACACTGCCATTCTGAAGAATATGACACCAGTCGGAAAACGAGACCTGTAGTTTATCTGTCAATTACAATTATAAATAGCCCTATAGCGATCTCCCTCCAATGGACTTAGCCAGAGGGGAAAAACAGGTCGGAGGGAAAAACCATCTAACAAAAGACATGAGCTCATTTTTTTTTGCATTCTGAAGGTGGAAGCATCTGTTAAACTTTGTAAACATGGGAATTTCTTAAGATAAGTGACCTTTATCCATAGCAATTATGCTTACATAATAAGCACCAGATAGATTACCAGATTTTCAAAAGATTTCAAAGGCAACAGGGACTCAGTGAATATTTTTTTGGTTATTTTTGCTCATAATTAACTAATTATCAAATTGGACTTGATCTTTTTTCTCTAGTACTAGTCTTATGGTGATGTCATTCCCTTATCATGGAACTTGTTAATCTCCCAGATATCATAGAAAACACTAAGTTAAACATGATTAAGTGCTCAAAGGAGCTGACCTTGCACCAAGGGAAAATGAAGTAATGTTCCTGAAGGAGATAACCAATTTCTTTTGGAAGTAACTGAACAATTACACCAAAACAATTATTTACCTTTCACGGATAATTGTTAAATATTGAGAGTATAAATCCAGAAGTGTTTGACCTGAAAAGCTGCAGGAACATCTGAATTGTTAACAACCTTGAAACTTTTAGCTGAAAACTTGCTAGATTCTGCAACTCCCATATCAAGATAGTCAGAGTCAAGACCAACTTCAGGCCCTAAAGAACAGATTGAAATTAAGAAAAATTTGAACATTTTTCAACAGGAACTTCCTTGATTAGAGAGCAAGTGTGGTTCACAATGTCCATGATTGATGTGAGATTACTGTTGACTGAAGAAAGAGTGGAGGGGTACTCAGGTCTATGACACTGGGCTCTCAGAACCTCAACCCCATTATAAACAATTCTGTGGCCAATTAGAGACTCCATCACTTTTAGGCAAATGTAATTTTTGCCATCTCAACTTTTTTCTATGCATGGACTACCTTATAAAGCCTTTCAAGTCACCCTAAAATAAATTAAACACATTCTTATGATAAACATCAAATGATAACATTTCTCTGAATATATAATTTATTTAATCATTTTATACTAGTCTTCTGAGTTTATGAGCTGTTAGAGCCTATGAAAGCACAAACATATCACTACCTTTACCTATTCCAGTGCATTTTATAACTGAACAATTGGTAGCTCCAAGAGCTATAACTTCCAGATAATCCACTGAGTATAAACCAGGATTCTGTGGAGTAAATGATACCTGAAATAAAAGAATACGCACAAAATACATTTTAAATAAAGATCACATACCAGTGAGCAGTTGTCAAAAGAATTAATAAACACAAGTGCAGATACAAGAAGAATATACAGAGAAATATTCAGTTGACAAATATTGCAAATAGAGAACAATGCAATCGAGTCCCTTCAGTTGGTAATACATAGATTCACATGCAACAAATAATTACCTTAAAAAATGAATGGTTGCATTATAATTAAATTAACTTGTGATAGGAAAATGACAATCCTTACTGTTGCTGGGCATCCGCCTGCAATCCTTTGACAGTGAGTTTTGTCTTAATCACCTATTTTTCTTCTTTACGAGAGTTAAAGCTGATGGTGTGAGCCTATAATGTAAGATAATAAGGAGTTATTTACAACACAGGGCTTATGACAGTGTAACAATTAATTCTATCAAATATGTAAAACCTGATTGAAGATATAATTTATGAGAATAACTGACGTGTATTTAAGACCAGTATACCATCAAAAATGTTTTGTTTTACTAGAGACCATGTAACAATTTACAGGGGATCCTAAACGACAATTAACAATTTAGAAAAAAATTTGCAGTACACTTAAAATGCCCACCTGAGTTTCATTGGGTAGAATGATTCCTTTAGAGGGATCAATGCTAAGACTTTTTAAGTGAGGTCCAGGGTTTTCCATGCAAACCTGATGGGTAAAATAAGGTTTGTTGACATTACAATTACATCATATTACAGTACTGCATCAATCAATTCAAAGCTTCAGCATCTCTGCCCCTTTCCCCCCCCCAACCCCTGACATTTGAACTTTTGATAACTGGTTTCTTCAAATTCCTGAGAAGGGAAAAAAAAAAAGAGTTCAAATGTGCCCATTTTTTTCTCAAGAAAAAAACAGTGACCATGGCTTTCTACACATTGGCCAAGCTATAAAACCTAGTGAAGTATTTACCTTAAATACATTGATATTTAAGGATATAACACTTGTATTCTGCTGGAGAGACTGGACACATCTCTACAAATTTCCCACCCACCCCAGTCATGCAAGGTTCAACCCGCTACCGCTTCCGCTTCCATTCAGATGATGGTTATTCTGTAGGGAGGGAGGGGACATTGAAGTTTTGAATTGATCGTCACATATCAGTAATCATTAATATTCTTATGGATAAGGATGTATAAGGATAATTTATTTTATGTCAGGTACACAGGGAGTGGTTGCTGGTTGCCCAGATCTCCTGAGCCAGGGGTTCATGATAAAAGGGACTGACATTACTAGATTCCTCATTCTAGGAAAAATGATAAATTTTAATTGATGGGGAAAGGGAAGGTGGCCTTAGTTTGACACTTAGGAAGGTTGAGAACATTGAACACACCTCAATGCAATCCTGGAAGCGTTCTTGACCTCAAACAGCCTTGTTGATGCTGTACCTAAACAGGTTGGTTTGAAATGAACAGTTCCCTGTAAAACCCCAAAAATTTACAATCAGATATAACAAATCACCTGGTTTTCCACTTAACATGAACTTTTTACTCTTATTAAAACAACAGAGATACTTAAATTAAGATTGATTTCAAAGCAGTAACTAATGGATTGGTAAATCTTAGTCAAAATATAACAAGGAGCTGTTCATAATTGATAACCATGCCATTATGGATTCAAATCAAAGAGTAATGGTTCAATCGAAAATGTCCTAAGATTACAACCTGATTATTGAGTTTTAGAGATGGAATCTCTGCTGATCCAACAAGGCTTATTTCCCAAACAAAGTTGTAAAGTATTCAGTACAAAGTTTCATATATCACATGTTACAAAATAAATGTCACTTGCTAGACAAAAATTGCATTTGATTGTATGTATTGCTGTGTCATAAGCCATGTATTTTTGTTTGCAAAAGCCTGCAAATTCAAAATAAGCAGTGTGGTATGATTGCCACACACTAAACTACTGACTAACCTCACTTGCTCTAAAGCCACACCAAGAATTATGGGCCCGCTGTTATTTTTGTACACACTTTGCTGGGCTCGGCTGTACTGTCACAACCTCAGGTGAATCTTTCCCAGTACAGCCCTTATGCTTGATTGCTAAGAAGTTATTATTTAATTTAATTTTTGCTAAGGTTCCCACTTCCATTGGTTTCTTACAGACTGCTATAACTTATTTCTCCTCTAGTTTCAACCATACTTGTTCCAGACCCAAGGTAGAAAAATAAAGATAAAATCTTACAATTTGTTTTGTAACTACCTTAACAGATTGTCATCAAATGCAAAATGGATCGGATTCTGCCCATTGCTGGTCAACAGCAGTGTTCTGTAGGACATGCCATCCACAGTAGTGGCTGGAAAGACCTAAACATTCCAAAAAAGGGACAAGTTAGTAATCATATGCTTTGTCAACTAACAGAATACAATCATACTGGCACCACCTAGTAATACATTATGGTGGACTAAAACTGTTTCTATCCATTAGTTTAGGAACAGCATTATTCTAACAAGGGTAGTGTAGTGAAGCATTTGTCCCATTTACACAAGCAAAATGTTTTCTTAAAATTAGGTTGACCTGAATAATCAGTTTGAGAATCTTCAATGGGGAAAACATATCAAACCATGCTTGAAAAAACAGCTTTAACGTGTGTTTTAGCTTTGGGGTGAATGGCTAAATTATCACTTACCAGCTGTTGTACATCCCATTGACTTCTGGGGATAAATGATTCAGTCCGCATTGCAAATGTGAGTCCTAAAAATAAAATCCAATCAATTTTTTTCGGTGAAACAAGGAACTTGGATTCATTGATGTTTCATCAATGAAAATTCTAGATGTAACATCAAAACACTTAAGCTAATAACAGAATATGGAAACAAAAACAGAACTAAAGCCCTGTATCGTTGAATCTAACCATAAACAGAGTTCAGTTCAAATTACTTATTAAAGTTAATTTCAGCACAAACCTGTAGCACTGAGCGAAAGACACCAGGGAGGACACTTCAACCAGTCGATAATCTCTCATACTCTGTTCCAAAATACAAATAATATTATAATAACTATTGGTGTGACTCAATATCAAGGGCATACTTCACCTGATAGGCAGAGAATTAAACGTCAAAAAACATCTTAATGACACTATCAGAACTCTCAAGTTAATTGCCTGACAAAGAATAAGATTTTTTACCACAATTCCTAGCCTCTGATTGTGACACCATGGGTGTCCCCTTCTCAACAGAAGCAGAGGGAGGGGGGTGTGTATTTAAGGGAATAATCCCCTGGAAAATTGCAATAAAAAGTAATAGCAAGGACATGCATTTCTTCATTCTGAGTGATAACTTCCATTGCTGAAGTGTGAAGCGTTTGAAGCAAGTACAAAGGAAACAAGGAGTAAATTCTATTTATCAAATGAAAATCAGTTATATGGGTACTGAACTAGAACTGCAGTTTGCTATCTCAAAATCAACAATTTGAATCAGAAACCTTGATTTCATGACAAATAAATAAATGGTTGTTATGAGCTTGGAAAAAATTTAGGCTTCTTAACAGGTACACCAGCACAGGAAATAAATCCCTCACCTTATAAAATGTATAACACTCCAGGTCAGCACTAAAAACCTGATTAGCAGCATTCTATTAAAAAAAAAATTAGAATTACAAATTGAACCGTAAACAGAATCAGACAGTAAAGGCAAAAATGAACCAAGTCCAAGTGAATGAAAGAAGCATAGACAGTGTTTACTGACAGTATCAAATAACTTACTGGTCTAAATGTCACTCGGAATGATGCAGTCTTTAGAGGGAGGATGTCTGCTTCATCTGGGGAAACAGAAAATATTCCTTGTTGTGTCTATCAGACAAAAAGGAGCAAAATATAACACAAGAAGAAATCACAATTTAACATTTATTTGCAATTTAAATTATAGGTCTCAAACTAGAGATGGGCAAACAACAATTGTTAATGACGTAAAAAGTACAAGTTTTCACCTTTCATCCACATGCACGTGATTTTTCCCTTTGTATGATTTGTGATGTTTACTGTCTGTATAAAGTAAACACAGAAAACAGAATAAACAATTGAGCTCTGATTCACAGTGGACTAAACCAAAGGAATTAAACCCTTTTTTGAAACCATTTACCTTCTGCTCCACAGCCTTAGGATCCAGCATCTGCCCAAAGTCTGCCTGGAGAACATCCAAACCGACACGAGGGACAATGGTGGTCTGCAAATCATGAATTCAAAATAGTGATCACATTAGAATCAAACTTCATGCATTAAATTTAAATGAAGGAAGAATAGGGACCTTAACAAACAAACTAGTAACTTACAGTTTCTCCAACTGAGGCATGACAAAGAACTCTTCCATTGGTGACAGTTCATGAGCTGATGGCAGCAATTCTCCAGAAGAAGTACTCTGCTCAAAGAGAGGAATCAACACAACTTATGTTGTTAATTATTCCTTACTTTCTGAAGATAAAACTCAAAATTAAAGGGATGATATAACTGGTAACAAGTAACACTCTACTAATCCCATGCTGCTGCATCTTTTCTCTTAACTGGAATTTCATTCTCAACCACAGTTTGTGTACATAATCAACGTTTTAAGATTTTATTTACAAAGCAATAAAATATTATGTTTTAACTCTTTAACCCCTTAGATAGAGTAACTGGTTTCTAAGTTAAATAAGATATAGAAGGCATAAGAATAAAGGAAATAATCACCAAATTAAGAAGGTCCTGATTGTCAATACTGTAAATAAAGTACAGAAGAATGCAGAGAATACCAAAATTAATTTTGGGGTGCAAAGGGTTAAATGTCGTTAACCTACAACTATCAGAGTACAAACCTCCTGTGCTATGCTATTAAAGCTCCTTTGTCATCAAGTTGAAGTTTGTTTGTTCTCAGATGTTCATTAAGTTGCTATAATAAATTCATGAACATATTGAGTAGTAAGGTTATTTGATATGTTAGATGTACAATCATATAGACTTTGTTGTGGGCTGCTCTAGAGCAAAAGCATTTTGAAATAACTTAAATTCGTATAATTATTCATCATTTTAATCGAACGTAATCTACAGATCTCTTTTAGTGGGAACACCACCACTTACCTCAGATTTTTGAGAATCCACATCTAACATGAGTGTGATACCTGTCCAGATGTTTCTTCTGCAAAACAGCTGGTAAACAGATAAATTTACGGTTCATCATTTTAACCTCATGGTATGACATAAGTCATGCTATGGGTTTAGGATTTGGAGGCAAATTTCAATTACAAATCACTCACTCACTCACTTTGTTATACATTAATTAATGCATTAAACCTGGATTAAACACTTTTTCTTCCCCTCTCCAATAAGTTTACCTGTTCAAAGTCACGGTGTATGTATATTTGGGGGGTGGTACAAAGGCAAGAGTATGCCAAACTACTTGGACAGATTCAAAATGGCATCCTGTCCCTTGAAGGGTGATGGTTTTTTTTATTCCAAACTTGATCAAAACATACCTTTGTGGAGCCAAAAATGGAAAGGAAATATGCTACAGAATACCCGACTGCAGAGAAATGGGTGTCTGAGTCTTAAAAGTGACAATAACATGAACAATTCGTGCGAGAAGACCTAAACACTTCTACACACTTAATTTACAAGACTTAAATTACCTGAGTGAGTAAACAGACTCAAAAGACTCGAAAGCAAAGCCATCAAGTTCAACTGGAGAATGAATTGGAGGAGATCTCTTAAAGCATGACTGCAGTTCCTTACATTTAGATGGATTCAGCTGCAGGCGGTTCTCCTGAGACCAGGTGCTAATAAAGTCAACAGCTTGCTGAAGTGCGTTTTTTTTGGATGGTAGTACTATTTCCGGAACAGTAGTGTCGTCGGTGAATTTCCACATAGCAAACGACCCATCAGGTAACTTAAGATTGTTTATCAGCACCAAGAATAACCAAGGGCCAAGACGAGTCCCCTGGGGAACACCCGCAGGAACACTAAGCCAATCGGAGTAAACTCCGTTGAGCTTAACTCTTTGCTTTCTGTCCCTCAAGAAATCAATAATCCAGTTGATGGCAGTTGGCTTAATTCTGAGAGTATGAAGTTTACCAACCAAGATGTTATGGTCCACTAAGTCGAAAGCTTTGCGAAAGTCCAGTAGAGCACAGGCAGCCCAAGCTCACTACAAGAAAAGCGGACGTGACTCTTACCGTGTTGCGTAACGTTTTATATTTATAAAGGTTTGTATGGGATGTTATCGGTTTGCCTTAAAAGAGAGAAAAAAATATCTTGTTTTGAAATAAAATGGGCTCACCTTATTGCCTTGTTGTTTTCTTTGTTGATTCCGAGCGTCTCAGGTCATTTTGAAGCGTTTTCGGCGAGTTAGCGCTATGTTGGTGTTCAACTGCTAAAAGAAAGACAAGGCAGGAAACCTATTTTAGAAGCGTCCGTCGCCCGAAGCGAATAATTCCGCCAAAAAATTTCCACCAGTCTCGATTCCTCCAGAAAATCAAAGCAGAGATGTTGCAGTTCCATTTTCCGTTCACTCGATTCACAATTCCTCCCACAGATCTTTCACTAGCGATACTTTTATCTCCAGATCGATAGGCTTTCCAATTTCGAATTTGGCTGCTTGAAACGATCGCTGCCCGTTCGCCGATCGCACAGTATGTTGGGTAACAAAAATAAGCCCGGCGAGGGTAGCCAGCGGCCTGCAGTCCGAAAACAAACCCGTTAGCTCCGCTGGTCCCCTCGAGAGGTTTTGTCAAGACCGCATCGTTTTGATCGACCAATCAACATCGAATGGAAATGTGTTTACTAATTAAAATATCTCAGTGGAAACCCGAGATCGATCCCCTTGTGCACGTTCCTGAGTGTCAAGCTATGAACGAAACTTGCGGCGAAATTCCCCTTGCTTAACAATGTAAGTATGTTATCTTGTCATTTGTTTTATGAGGCACTCTGTACACAGAAGTTTCACGAATGGACAGTTGTGTTCAGACATTCGTTAATGATATTTCACGCTATTTTGCTGGTTTACTGTAATGTTTTTGGACTGCAGGCCGCTGGCTACCCTCGCCGGGCTTATTTTTGTTACCCAACATACTGTGCGATCGGCGAACGGGCAGCGATCGTTTCAAGCAGCCAAATTCGAAATTGGAAAGCCTATCGATCTGGAGATATAAGTATCGCTAGTGAAAGATCTGTGGGAGGAATTGTGAATCGAGTGAACGGAAAATGGAACTGCAACATCTCTGCTTTGATTTTCTGGAGGAATCGAGACTGGTGGAAATTTTTTGGCGGAATTATTCGCTTCGGGCGACGGACGCTTCTAAAATAGGTTTCCTGCCTTGTCTTTCTTTTAGCAGTTGAACACCAACATAGCGCTAACTCGCCGAAAACGCTTCAAAATGGCCTGAGACGCTCGGAATCAACAGAGAAAACAACAAGGCAATAAGGTGAGCCCATTTTATTTCAAAACAAGATATTTTTTTCTCTCTTTTAAGGCAAACCGATAACATCCCATATAAACCTTTATAAATATAAAACGTTACGCAACACGGTAAGAGTCACGTCCGCTTTTCTAGTAGTGAGCTTGGGTTGCCTGTGAGTAGAGCGGTTATTACAGACGCCCTGGTGCCGTCGGTGGCGCGCAGCCAATGATGAAACATCAAGATAAGCGCGAACGTAGTGGAAGAGCCCGGGATGAAACCAAATTGACCTGGATCAATATGAGATAGCACCACGGGCTTCAGAGCTTTCTCGATAACAAAGCTCTCGGCGATCTTTGACATGGTTTATGTAAGTGAGATTGGCCGTAGATCTTTGTTAAAGTCCGAGACAATTGGCGCTTTGGGTAACGGTGGAACATCGGCCAGTTTCCATACACGAGGTATACTGACTTCAGAGAAAGAGGCGTTCAAGATGTCAGCAATGGGCACTGCCAAGATATCAGCATATTCCTTAAGGACCCAGTTTGAAATGTCATCTGGGCCACTCGCCCGAGAAGTGCTGACCTCGCGAAGCTTCCTCGTGACAGATTGCTTGGTAACCACAATCGGATTATCATCATCTGCTGACACCTGTGCGCCAACTGCCAATGGCGAGTAGTCTTTCATTACGCTAACAAACGCCTGGTTAATTTTTTCAGCCAAAACTGCATCTTTATATACAAGATCTTTGTGGAGCTTGGATTTCAGATCGCGCTCAGTGGATTTAGTGGACCCACAAAGCTGTTTCACTTCTTTCCACCAATTACGAGGCCTGGAAGCATGCAGGCCATCAACCTTGTTCTCGTAATAGACCCTCTGACAGCGCTTGCGCTCTCGATTCACTTAAGATCTTAAATAGGTACTGGTTCGCGGATGCGAATGCCTTCTGACGACGGGCAGTTAGTTGTTTGAGATGTACAGACAACCAAGGCTGGTCAGTTTCATACACCTTTGTAGAACGCCCAGGCATGATCGTGTTCAGCCCAAGGTTAATAATGTCAGTGAGAGTTCTAAGCTTAAGTTCACATGACAGATCAGGTGAGAGAAGATCAGACCAAGGCACTTGAAGAAAAAATCTGCCCACACTTGCTCTTTTACTGGTATAGAAAAAACTGAGGAGCCAAAACTGAGGAGCCAAATTTTATGCAGCCAAACGGCGCAATGCAATGTTCTAGATACTATGCTATAGATACTTGCATTTCATAGTACTACAATCTTTTTCATTTTCAGGAACATTTTCCTTAGGAATAACTTTATAAAATTAGGTAGGTGTAACTAGAGTTTGTGTCAAGAATATTTTTTTACTGACAACACAAGATGCTACGCACAAGAGCCCAGCCAGTGGCAGAGTGCATACGGATTGTTGAATCATTCGTTCTGTCTTTGATGCTCATGTTGTAGACTTATGGCAGCCTACTTTTAGATTATTCTAACAGTGAAGTGTAAGCTGAATGATGCAGAAAAGTTTACTCACTCAGGTAATTTAAGTCTTGTAAATTAAGTGTGTAGAAGTGTTTAGGTCTTCTCGCACGAATTGTTCATGTTATTGTCACTTTTAAGACTCAGACACCCATTTCTCTGCAGTCGGGTATTCTGTAGCATATTTCCTTTCCATTTTTGGCTCCACAAAGGTATGTTTTGATCAAGTTTGGAATAAAAAAAACCATCACCCTTCAAGGGACAGGATGCCATTTTGAATCTGTCCAAGTAGTTCGGCATACTCTTGCCTTTGTACCACCCCCCAAATATACATACACCGTGACTTTGAACAGGTAAACTTATTGGAGAGGGGAAGAAAAAGTGTTTAATCCAGGTTTAATGCATTAATTAATGTATAACAAAGTGAGTGAGTGAGTGATTTGTAATTGAAATTTGCCTCCAAATCCTAAACCCATAGCATGACTTATGTCATACCATGAGGTTAAAATGATGAACCGTAAATTTATCTGTTTACCAGCTGTTTTGCAGAAGAAACATCTGGACAGGTATCACACTCATGTTAGATGTGGATTCTCAAAAATCTGAGGTAAGTGGTGGTGTTCCCACTAAAAGAGATCTGTAGATTACGTTCGATTAAAATGATGAATAATTATACGAATTTAAGTTATTTCAAAATGCTTTTGCTCTAGAGCAGCCCACAACAAAGTCTATATGATTGTACATCTAACATATCAAATAACCTTACTACTCAATATGTTCATGAATTTATTATAGCAACTTAATGAACATCTGAGAACAAACAAACTTCAACTTGATGACAAAGGAGCTTTAATAGCATAGCACAGGAGGTTTGTACTCTGATAGTTGTAGGTTAACGACATTTAACCCTTTGCACCCCAAAATTAATTTTGGTATTCTCTGCATTCTTCTGTACTTTATTTACAGTATTGACAATCAGGACCTTCTTAATTTGGTGATTATTTCCTTTATTCTTATGCCTTCTATATCTTATTTAACTTAGAAACCAGTTACTCTATCTAAGGGGTTAAAGAGTTAAAACATAATATTTTATTGCTTTGTAAATAAAATCTTAAAACGTTGATTATGTACACAAACTGTGGTTGAGAATGAAATTCCAGTTAAGAGAAAAGATGCAGCAGCATGGGATTAGTAGAGTGTTACTTGTTACCAGTTATATCATCCCTTTAATTTTGAGTTTTATCTTCAGAAAGTAAGGAATAATTAACAACATAAGTTGTGTTGATTCCTCTCTTTGAGCAGAGTACTTCTTCTGGAGAATTGCTGCCATCAGCTCATGAACTGTCACCAATGGAAGAGTTCTTTGTCATGCCTCAGTTGGAGAAACTGTAAGTTACTAGTTTGTTTGTTAAGGTCCCTATTCTTCCTTCATTTAAATTTAATGCATGAAGTTTGATTCTAATGTGATCACTATTTTGAATTCATGATTTGCAGACCACCATTGTCCCTCGTGTCGGTTTGGATGTTCTCCAGGCAGACTTTGGGCAGATGCTGGATCCTAAGGCTGTGGAGCAGAAGGTAAATGGTTTCAAAAAAGGGTTTAATTCCTTTGGTTTAGTCCACTGTGAATCAGAGCTCAATTGTTTATTCTGTTTTCTGTGTTTACTTTATACAGACAGTAAACATCACAAATCATACAAAGGGAAAAATCACGTGCATGTGGATGAAAGGTGAAAACTTGTACTTTTTACGTCATTAACAATTGTTGTTTGCCCATCTCTAGTTTGAGACCTATAATTTAAATTGCAAATAAATGTTAAATTGTGATTTCTTCTTGTGTTATATTTTGCTCCTTTTTGTCTGATAGACACAACAAGGAATATTTTCTGTTTCCCCAGATGAAGCAGACATCCTCCCTCTAAAGACTGCATCATTCCGAGTGACATTTAGACCAGTAAGTTATTTGATACTGTCAGTAAACACTGTCTATGCTTCTTTCATTCACTTGGACTTGGTTCATTTTTGCCTTTACTGTCTGATTCTGTTTACGGTTCAATTTGTAATTCTAATTTTTTTTTTAATAGAATGCTGCTAATCAGGTTTTTAGTGCTGACCTGGAGTGTTATACATTTTATAAGGTGAGGGATTTATTTCCTGTGCTGGTGTACCTGTTAAGAAGCCTAAATTTTTTCCAAGCTCATAACAACCATTTATTTATTTGTCATGAAATCAAGGTTTCTGATTCAAATTGTTGATTTTGAGATAGCAAACTGCAGTTCTAGTTCAGTACCCATATAACTGATTTTCATTTGATAAATAGAATTTACTCCTTGTTTCCTTTGTACTTGCTTCAAACGCTTCACACTTCAGCAATGGAAGTTATCACTCAGAATGAAGAAATGCATGTCCTTGCTATTACTTTTTATTGCAATTTTCCAGGGGATTATTCCCTTAAATACACAACCCCCTCCCTCTGCTTCTGTTGAGAAGGGGACACCCATGGTGTCACAATCAGAGGCTAGGAATTGTGGTAAAAAATCTTATTCTTTGTCAGGCAATTAACTTGAGAGTTCTGATAGTGTCATTAAGATGTTTTTTGACGTTTAATTCTCTGCCTATCAGGTGAAGTATGCCCTTGATATTGAGTCACACCAATAGTTATTATAATATTATTTGTATTTTGGAACAGAGTATGAGAGATTATCGACTGGTTGAAGTGTCCTCCCTGGTGTCTTTCGCTCAGTGCTACAGGTTTGTGCTGAAATTAACTTTAATAAGTAATTTGAACTGAACTCTGTTTATGGTTAGATTCAACGATACAGGGCTTTAGTTCTGTTTTTGTTTCCATATTCTGTTATTAGCTTAAGTGTTTTGATGTTACATCTAGAATTTTCATTGATGAAACATCAATGAATCCAAGTTCCTTGTTTCACCGAAAAAAATTGATTGGATTTTATTTTTAGGACTCACATTTGCAATGCGGACTGAATCATTTATCCCCAGAAGTCAATGGGATGTACAACAGCTGGTAAGTGATAATTTAGCCATTCACCCCAAAGCTAAAACACACGTTAAAGCTGTTTTTTCAAGCATGGTTTGATATGTTTTCCCAATTGAAGATTCTCAAACTGATTATTCAGGTCAACCTAATTTTAAGAAAACATTTTGCTTGTGTAAATGGGACAAATGCTTCACTACACTACCCTTGTTAGAATAATGCTGTTCCTAAACTAATGGATAGAAACAGTTTTAGTCCACCATAATGTATTACTAGGTGGTGCCAGTATGATTGTATTCTGTTAGTTGACAAAGCATATGATTACTAACTTGCCCCTTTTTTGGAATGTTTAGGTCTTTCCAGCCACTACTGTGGATGGCATGTCCTACAGAACACTGCTGTTGACCAGCAGTGGGCAGAATCCGATCCATTTTGCATTTGATGACAATCTGTTAAGGTAGTTACAAAACAAATTGTAAGATTTTATCTTTATTTTTCTGCCTTGGGTCTGGAACAAGTATGGTTGAAACTAGAGGAGAAATAAGTTATAGCAGTCTGTAAGAAACCAATGGAAGTGGGAACCTTAGCAAAAATTAAATTAAATAATAACTTCTTAGCAATCAAGCATAAGGGCTGTACTGGGAAAGATTCACCTGAGGTTGTGACAGTACAGCCGAGCCCAGCAAAGTGTGTACAAAAATAACAGCGGGCCCATAATTCTTGGTGTGGCTTTAGAGCAAGTGAGGTTAGTCAGTAGTTTAGTGTGTGGCAATCATACCACACTGCTTATTTTGAATTTGCAGGCTTTTGCAAACAAAAATACATGGCTTATGACACAGCAATACATACAATCAAATGCAATTTTTGTCTAGCAAGTGACATTTATTTTGTAACATGTGATATATGAAACTTTGTACTGAGTACTTTACAACTTTGTTTGGGAAATAAGCCTTGTTGGATCAGCAGAGATTCCATCTCTAAAACTCAATAATCAGGTTGTAATCTTAGGACATTTTCGATTGAACCATTACTCTTTGATTTGAATCCATAATGGCATGGTTATCAATTATGAACAGCTCCTTGTTATATTTTGACTAAGATTTACCAATCCATTAGTTACTGCTTTGAAATCAATCTTAATTTAAGTATCTCTGTTGTTTTAATAAGAGTAAAAAGTTCATGTTAAGTGGAAAACCAGGTGATTTGTTATATCTGATTGTAAATTTTTGGGGTTTTACAGGGAACTGTTCATTTCAAACCAACCTGTTTAGGTACAGCATCAACAAGGCTGTTTGAGGTCAAGAACGCTTCCAGGATTGCACTGAGGTGTGTTCAATGTTCTCAACCTTCCTAAGTGTCAAACTAAGGCCACCTTCCCTTTCCCCATCAATTAAAATTTATCATTTTTCCTAGAATGAGGAATCTAGTAATGTCAGTCCCTTTTATCATGAACCCCTGGCTCAGGAGATCTGGGCAACCAGCAACCACTCCCTGTGTACCTGACATAAAATAAATTATCCTTATACATCCTTATCCATAAGAATATTAATGATTACTGATATGTGACGATCAATTCAAAACTTCAATGTCCCCTCCCTCCCTACAGAATAACCATCATCTGAATGGAAGCGGAAGCGGTAGCGGGTTGAACCTTGCATGACTGGGGTGGGTGGGAAATTTGTAGAGATGTGTCCAGTCTCTCCAGCAGAATACAAGTGTTATATCCTTAAATATCAATGTATTTAAGGTAAATACTTCACTAGGTTTTATAGCTTGGCCAATGTGTAGAAAGCCATGGTCACTGTTTTTTTCTTGAGAAAAAAATGGGCACATTTGAACTCTTTTTTTTTTTCCCTTCTCAGGAATTTGAAGAAACCAGTTATCAAAAGTTCAAATGTCAGGGGTTGGGGGGGGGAAAGGGGCAGAGATGCTGAAGCTTTGAATTGATTGATGCAGTACTGTAATATGATGTAATTGTAATGTCAACAAACCTTATTTTACCCATCAGGTTTGCATGGAAAACCCTGGACCTCACTTAAAAAGTCTTAGCATTGATCCCTCTAAAGGAATCATTCTACCCAATGAAACTCAGGTGGGCATTTTAAGTGTACTGCAAATTTTTTTCTAAATTGTTAATTGTCGTTTAGGATCCCCTGTAAATTGTTACATGGTCTCTAGTAAAACAAAACATTTTTGATGGTATACTGGTCTTAAATACACGTCAGTTATTCTCATAAATTATATCTTCAATCAGGTTTTACATATTTGATAGAATTAATTGTTACACTGTCATAAGCCCTGTGTTGTAAATAACTCCTTATTATCTTACATTATAGGCTCACACCATCAGCTTTAACTCTCGTAAAGAAGAAAAATAGGTGATTAAGACAAAACTCACTGTCAAAGGATTGCAGGCGGATGCCCAGCAACAGTAAGGATTGTCATTTTCCTATCACAAGTTAATTTAATTATAATGCAACCATTCATTTTTTAAGGTAATTATTTGTTGCATGTGAATCTATGTATTACCAACTGAAGGGACTCGATTGCATTGTTCTCTATTTGCAATATTTGTCAACTGAATATTTCTCTGTATATTCTTCTTGTATCTGCACTTGTGTTTATTAATTCTTTTGACAACTGCTCACTGGTATGTGATCTTTATTTAAAATGTATTTTGTGCGTATTCTTTTATTTCAGGTATCATTTACTCCACAGAATCCTGGTTTATACTCAGTGGATTATCTGGGAGTTATAGCTCTTGGAGCTACCAATTGTTCAGTTATAAAATGCACTGGAATAGGTAAAGGTAGTGATATGTTTGTGCTTTCATAGGCTCTAACAGCTCATAAACTCAGAAGACTAGTATAAAATGATTAAATAAATTATATATTCAGAGAAATGTTATCATTTGATGTTTATCATAAGAATGTGTTTAATTTATTTTAGGGTGACTTGAAAGGCTTTATAAGGTAGTCCATGCATAGAAAAAAGTTGAGATGGCAAAAATTACATTTGCCTAAAAGTGATGGAGTCTCTAATTGGCCACAGAATTGTTTATAATGGGGTTGAGGTTCTGAGAGCCCAGTGTCATAGACCTGAGTACCCCTCCACTCTTTCTTCAGTCAACAGTAATCTCACATCAATCATGGACATTGTGAACCACACTTGCTCTCTAATCAAGGAAGTTCCTGTTGAAAAATGTTCAAATTTTTCTTAATTTCAATCTGTTCTTTAGGGCCTGAAGTTGGTCTTGACTCTGACTATCTTGATATGGGAGTTGCAGAATCTAGCAAGTTTTCAGCTAAAAGTTTCAAGGTTGTTAACAATTCAGATGTTCCTGCAGCTTTTCAGGTCAAACACTTCTGGATTTATACTCTCAATATTTAACAATTATCCGTGAAAGGTAAATAATTGTTTTGGTGTAATTGTTCAGTTACTTCCAAAAGAAATTGGTTATCTCCTTCAGGAACATTACTTCATTTTCCCTTGGTGCAAGGTCAGCTCCTTTGAGCACTTAATCATGTTTAACTTAGTGTTTTCTATGATATCTGGGAGATTAACAAGTTCCATGATAAGGGAATGACATCACCATAAGACTAGTACTAGAGAAAAAAGATCAAGTCCAATTTGATAATTAGTTAATTATGAGCAAAAATAACCAAAAAAATATTCACTGAGTCCCTGTTGCCTTTGAAATCTTTTGAAAATCTGGTAATCTATCTGGTGCTTATTATGTAAGCATAATTGCTATGGATAAAGGTCACTTATCTTAAGAAATTCCCATGTTTACAAAGTTTAACAGATGCTTCCACCTTCAGAATGCAAAAAAAAATGAGCTCATGTCTTTTGTTAGATGGTTTTTCCCTCCGACCTGTTTTTCCCCTCTGGCTAAGTCCATTGGAGGGAGATCGCTATAGGGCTATTTATAATTGTAATTGACAGATAAACTACAGGTCTCGTTTTCCGACTGGTGTCATATTCTTCAGAATGGCAGTGTTATGGAAAAGAAATTGTTTTAGATAATAACTTGATATCAACAGATAAACCTTTAGCTTAAACACTTAATTGTTTGTTCTTATGTAATAATTTTTGCTTTTGTTAGTTCATGATTGATTGTAGTCAAAGTGTCTTCAAGCTGGAATCAACTTGTGGTCTGTTACCTGGCAAGGGTTCCCAGGGCATAATTGTACGCTTTTCTCCAACAAATCCAATTACTACAGGAGACTAACTTGTCTTGTGCAAAACCAGGTCAGTGTTAGTATTAAACTGGTAATATTTTCTGTTAGTTTAAACTGTAATCTTCCTAAAAAAATTTTGTATTCATCTGATTTTTTCAGGATCCATTGTTTGTTGATTTGTTTGGGACTTGTCATACAGAACAAGTGAAACCAGGTACATTCAATGTCAATGTTGATAATCCACACCATCTTTAATACCCATGGTGAGTACCCAACTAAGACAGAATTTTTCCTTACAATATCAATACTATCAAGCAGAAAAGCAGGGGAATGTTAGTTGATCCACAACTAAATTATCAGTAGTAACATAATAAGAACTGTATGGCAGGCAGTAAAGAGAATTACTAAAACTAGATATTGGAAATGGAATGGTTAATGTTTGAACAATTGCAATTGACTTTGAATTAATTCAAATGAGCATGAAACTCAGTCTTACATTTCTCCATCATATTTACTTTATGATAACAAGTAGGCTTCTGGATGGAGGTACTAGACAATTACCATAATATGTAACATGAAAAAATCAAAGGCTCCTTAGAGCAACCTCATGGTATGAATTTTTGGTGCCCTTGACGTAACCTGCGATGTGGCTTTCTTTGGAAAGTTTTTTTGATCGTGGGCAACACGTGCTGGCCCAATTATTGTGTTTGTACTTTGTAAGCGTTTTGATGGAGAAAAATTGTCGTAAATTGTGAATGTGTGAAGAATTAGTTAAGATACCAGCAGCTACAAGATAAAATCAACGAAGTTTGGTGTTAACCAATTTGCAGTAAGCTTAAGCTCACTTCATATTTGCGGTGTTTAGGTCTTCACACACAAATTTACAAGGAAATATGCAGCAGCAAGAGGGGAGAATTAACCTTCAGATCTTGAGAGTTAAAGTTTTTAAGATATTTAGGCTTCGTTTCTGTTCAGAAGAGTTCATACACGATTTACTCAGTTGATAAAATAAAATAAAAGACAATTCTGTGTTTCTAAAGATTTGTACATTGTACAAGTGGAAGAACAATAGGACACGTAGTCCCCTACTAGGTTCATCCACCTAAACCCAACCCACCCATCCCACCCCGGGGAAGGACATCCATCACACAGTAATCTCGAGCGTGGGAAATTACCGTCTCCTACCCCTCCTGCAGGAGATGGGACCTCCATTAATTTTATTTGTCCCTATCTGAGAAGACTAGAATATCTAACCACTTCTTGATGTTATAGAAGGGAAGCATAATTCTTCTCAATTATTTTAAGACCTTGAGTGTTGGTCCGGCCGTGGCTTGAACCCTCGACCTCCCACACAACTGTCCAGCGCTCTATCCATTGAGCTAACTGGGAGGCGGTCAGTGTAAGTGGCACCAAGCTTTTGTAACCATCCGGTCAGTCTTAAAAGATCGATATGATGATGATTTGTTGACAGAAATATTAATAATGGCTCTATCTTTTTCCTTTAAGGAAGCCGGGGAGTTTACAGTGAAATTACATGATGTACTTGAAGCCCACAAAGCAGTCATGAATTATAAGTTGTCAATGGATGAAGAAAAAAATTCAATTTCTAGGCAAGTAATTCATGGCAGTCTCCATATAGACTCCCTGTTACCCAGTCTCCATATAGACTCCCTGTTACCCATTCTCCCTGTGTACCCTGTGTACCCTGTGTACCCTGTGTACCCATGTGTACCCTGTGTACCCTGTGTACCCATGTGTACCCTGTGTACCCTGTGTACCCTGTGTACCCATGTGTACCCTGTGTACCCTGTGTACCTGTGTACCCATGTGTACCCTGTGTACCCATGTGTGTACCCATGTGTACCCTGTGTACCCATGTGTGTACCCATGTGTACCCTGTGTACCCATGTGTACCCTGTGTACCCTGTGTACCCATGTGTACCCTGTGTACCCATGTGTGTACCCATGTGTACCCATGTGTGTACCCATGTGTACCCTGTGTACCCATGTGTGTACCCATGTGTACCCTGTGTACCCATGTGTACCCTGTGTACCCTGTGTACCCATGTGTACCCTGTGAACCCATGTGTACCCTGTGTACCCTGTGTACCCTGTGTACCCATGTGTACCCTGTGTACCCTGTGTACCCATGTGTACCCTGTGTACCCTGTGTACCCTGTGTACCCTGTGTACCCTGTGTACCCATGTGTACCCTGTGTACCCTGTGTACCCATGTGTACCCTGTGTACCCTTTGTACCCATGTGTACCCTGTGTACCCATGTGTACCCTGTGTACCCATGTGTACCCTGTGTACCCATGTGTACCCTGTGTACCCATGTGTACCCTGTGTACCCTGTGTACCCTGTGTACCCATGTGTACCCATGTGTACCCTGTGTACCCATGTGTACCCTGTGTACCCATGTGTACTCTGTGTGTTGACAAATGAATTATGAATAACTTATTATGATTTTATCAGCCCAAGGGGGAAATCCCATATAAAATGGACTGGGATGCTCGTCTGGAATTTTGAAATAAACTCCTAAAGGAGACGAATGTATGCGTGGCCCAACCGTTTTTGGACCCCTAAAGGAGACCATTTCAATATTTAATAACACGAATCGAGTAAATAAAGCCTGGAGCAATTGGCTCTTGAGTAATAGGCTCCTGAAAAAAAGAATTTTTAAATATATTTTTCATCGCGTGCAACCCTAAAAGATACCTTTACGGCTAAATGTAATTCAATTTTTCCCAGAACACTTAAAGTGAGACCATTATCTTGAAATTTACAGCCCTAAGCGAGACAACGAGCATCCCAGTCCTTTTTATATGGGAGTCCCCCCGGGATGATTGGTCGGTCAGTTCAAATTGAACGTTGTGCACGGTTACGTCAAAAAAGCCAACAGAAATTAAACAAATGGTTCCCCAACCATACCACTTCAATTAACTACGCTCTTTTAGAGGTACAAAGGAAGAAATTAAGAGAATAATTTAACGATACTTATGATTTACGTTTTTTTTATTTGTTACAATTTAATTACAGTTGCGAATCATTGTATCCCGAAATGACTTATGACATAACAAAATGTCGAAGTTGGAATGTCGAATTAATATAGTTCAAAATCATGTTTACCCTTGATTAAAAACCAGATTAATATAACGCTAACTTTTATGAGTGATTTATGGCGGCTAGCTAATGTTTTGTGCGTACTGCAAATCAGTTTCCACTTTATATTCAATCAGATGAAAACACAGGCCACAATGTATGATCAACGAAGTTTATTGTTCTACTAGGCAACTGAGTACTACACAGACAATTAAGGGGCGTGTTGCCCATTGCCCATCATATCCTCGCGCGATTTTGTTGCCTTAAAAGAATATCTTGAATTTCACACAATAAGCCTTTAAAATTATTATTTGGATTCTTAACACTGAAAATTGTTTCAAAAGCAATAGTTTTTTCTAAATATAATGGCGGAAGTCAAGACTGCTCAATGTTTACTATATTTGTATTGTAGATAGTACCATTTGATATGGTATTAGAACAATCAGTCCGAACTCGCTTAGTTATCAAGAACTGAAATGCCATAGTTTATGGCAGCTAGCTAATGGTTTGTGCGTATTGCAAAACTGATACCTATTTTTTTTCAACTTCGTCGTTTCCAAGCCATGTTCATCTTTTCCATCCCTAACCATCGCGGTAATTTAACAGGGATAACTCTGTGAACTCAAGGAACTGCGTTATAGTATGAGAAGGCGTAAAATAAAGAGTTGTAAATACCAGTTTGTTACTGAACTATCAAATGTCTCGAACGGATGGGTGACCAAACTTTTAGCAACCATGTCATGATCATAATAATGACTTATTTTGACGTTGTAAATTACGTTTTGTTTAATCAATTTCTTGTTCTAACTTCCTAAATTCTATTATGTTGGTCCAAGTTCGATTGCATTTTTATGAGAAGCGAATTTGAAAAACAACAATAGCATAATGGTTCTTCATAAAGGAATTTGAAACAGGATGTTGGCGGAGATGACCCCTCATACCATTTTGTCCTTCATTTAGCTTTTTTAGCTTTCAATTGTTCCGGGTAAACAAACAATATGGCGGCGTCAGGCTGCGAGGAGCTTGGATCCGATACGAGTGATTTGAATTGTGGGTAGATCATAACAACAGTTTGATATAACGACAAACGTACTGCATATAACGACAAACGCACTGCATATAAGGACAAACGCTCTGCATATAACGACTAACGCGCTGCATATAACGACAATCGTACTGCATGTAACGAGAAAAGCATAGCAACTAAATAATGAACATTGACATAAGACAGTCCTGGCGTTCCATACCAGGAAACCTGAGACAGACGGTGTAGCTGCATCGGTTAGGCAACCTCGAGACCTCTTAATACCATATGGACCATAGCCATGCTAGTAGTTACACGGCTGGTAAAACGAAAACGAACATCAACAACACTACACGACCTCACAATAATAGTAATAACAATAATAATAATAATCATTATAATAATAATAAAACCAAGTAATGAACGACTTTTTTTTTTGCAGATCCTATCGAGGGTGAACTTGAACATGCTCAGGAACAGACAATTTCCCGAATTTGCTATTGTGGACGGAAGGCAAAATCCAGAAGTGAGCGCTTTTGTGTTTCAAGTGAAAATTCTCGTTGTCCGTGTGTTTCTAACAAAAAGAATTGCCAGGCTCAATGCAAGTGCCGCAACTGCAACAATCGCAGTCAGAATCCCCAGAAGTTGTCATGCCGGTGTGGAGAAAGCAGGGCTAAAGGACGGAAAACAGGTCAAAACTCTTGCATGGATGTAAAAGGTCAGAGGCGAACAAAATGTCCCTGCTACTCCAACGGTAAACCTTGCTCTATCCACTGTTCATGTTTCAACTGTGAAAATAGATATGGAATAAGGGTTACTCACAGCACAGACGATGGTAAGGCCGAGAAAAAGAAGAGAATAACTTCTACACCACCATCATTGAAGAGGCGGCGAACAGCAGATATTCTGGAGGATGAGGGATATAATTTGCAGCCCGGACCATGGACACTCGAAGAGAGCTGTCTTTTAGACTCCGTTGAGTCATTTATTTCGAACACGTGTGTTCTCCCAAGCTACAGAAATATATCAATATTGTATAATTTTGTGAGCAAGAGTCTGCTTGGAAATAATATACAGTTGACTACAGTCACCTCTAAAACAGAGAGGCAAATTCAAGGAAAACTAGAATTTTTAAGAAAAAAAACATTTCGCTCTAAAAAATCTTTACTATGGTATTTCAGTTCTTGATAACCAAGGAAATTCGGACTGATTGTTCTATTACCATATCAAATGGTACTATCTAAAAGACAAATATAGTAAACATCGAGCAGTCGTGACTTCCGCCATTATATTTAGAAAAAACTATTGCTTTTGAAACTATTTTCAGTGTATTAAGAATCCAAATAATTTTAAAGGCTTATTGTGTGAAATTCAAGATATTCTTTTAGGGCAACAAAATCGCGCTAAGATGTGATGGGCAATGGGCAACACACCCCTTAATTGTCTGTGTAGTACTCAGTTGCCTAGTAAAACAAAATCGCCTTTCAGATCACTCAGTCTTTCAGTCAGGTCGAAGCTAGCACAAAGTTTTATCTGCTAACCAATAAACTTCGTTGATCATACATTGTGGCCTGTGTTTCCATCTGATTGAATATAAAGTGGACACTGTTTTGCAATACGCACAAACTATTAGCTAGCTGCCATAAATCACTCATAAAAGTTAGCGTTATATTAAATATAATCTGGTCTTTAATCGAGGGTAAACATAATTTTGAATTGCATGAATTCCACATTCCAACTTCAACATTTTGTTATGTCGTAACTCATTTCGGGATACAATGATTCGCAACTGTAATTAATTTGTAACAAATAAAAAAAACGTAAATCATAAGTATCGTTAAATTATTCTCTTAATTTCTTCCTTTGTACCCCTATATGAACGTAATTAATTGAAGTGGAATGGTTGGGGAACCATTCGTCCAATTTCTGTTGGCTTTTTTGACGTAACCGTGCACAACGTTCAATTTGAACTGACCGACCAATCATCCCGGGGGGACTCCTATATAAAAAGGACTGGGATGCTCGTTGTCTCGCTTAGGACTGTAAATTTCAAGATAATGGTCTCACTTTGGGTGTTCTGGGAAAAAATCGAGTTACATTTAGCTGTAAGGGTATCTTTTATGTTTGCACGCGATGAAAAATATATTTAAAAATCACAGGAGCTTATTACTCAAGAACCAATTGCTCCAGGCTTTATTTACTCGATTCATATCATTAAAGATTGAAATGGTCTCATTTAGGGGTCCAAAACGGTTTGGCCACGCATACATTTCCCTCCTTTAGGATTTTATTTCAAAATTCCAGACGAGCATCCCAGTCCATTTTATATGGGATTTCCCCCCGGGCTAATAAAATCATAATAAGTTATTCATAATTAATTTGTACAAAACGTACAAAACGGGATTGTGTTCGGCCAGAGAGCTTCCATTCATTCCAACTGATGTTTGCCAGGTTTCCTGTATACATAGGATACAGGCTACACTTGGGTATACATGAATATACTTGGGTATACATGAATATACAGGGTATAGAGGGTACACAAGGTACACAGGGTACACGAGGTATACAAGGATATACATGATATACATGGGTACAAAGTGTACACACGGGTAAAAAGGGTACACCGGGTACACAGGGTACACTGGGTACACACGGGTACACAGGGTACACACAGGTACACAGGGTACACACGGGTACACAGGGTACACACGGGTACACAGGGTACATATGGGTACACAGGGTACGCACGGGTACACACGGGTACACAGGGTACACACGGGTACACACGGGTACACAGGGTACACACGGGTACACAGGGTACACACGGGTACACAGGGTACACACGGGTACACAGGGTACACACGGGTACACAGGGTATACACGGGTACACAGGGTACACACGGGTACACAGGGTACACAGGGAGAATGGGTAACAGGGAGTCTATATGGAGACTGGGTAACGGGTAGTCTATATGGAGACTGGGTAACAGGGAGTCTATATGGAGACTGCCATGAATTACTTGCCAATTTCTAGGTTATGCACTCCTTATAACACGTTTTTGTTACATTGCAATGCTGTGGACTTTGCTGATGTCCTTCACACAGTCAAAACATGTTTAATCACGGACAGTAATGTCAAAGACATGCTTCAAATTTCACAACAGTTTTTTGTCACTGGAAAGCCAAAGACACAGCTAGAGGTGAGAAATTAAAGAGCTGTCTAGAGGTTACAAACATTATAAGGTCAACATCAAGGTTTTAAGTTTTTCAACACGCTAAGTCGGGAAGTTCAATACTCTGAAGGCATCAGCTTGTTTATCAAAGGCTTTAAAAAATTCTTCTTTGAATTTTTAGTTTATAAATATATTCTTCTTTAAGCTATATACACACCTTTTCTTTTTTTTTTTTCTTTCTTTTTCTTTTTAACTTAATCTAAATTTTCATTCAGCACCTTTGATTTGTATGGTTTATCCTCTAGTTAAATAAGGAAGCCTATACTTAGTAAGCCCCCAGCTTCTAATCGGCTTCCTTGCTGTTACCTAGCTCTTCAGTTCCTTTGATTTTGAAGTTAATTTAGTTAGAATAGTTCATTTTATCTTTGATGTATCATAAATTTTGTATTCGGTTAATTTTTTTATTGGTAATGGCAAACTAAAATGAATGAATGAACGAATGAACAATGATAATCATTAATTATAGTAGAAAACATATTTATGAAATGCTTTCGGTATGAAATAATCCCTAACCCTTTAATTTGACCCTTACATGTGATTACCATCTAATTTCTCCTTACAGTATCACCCCTGAATCACACATTAAGGTCATAAGAATAGAGGAAATGATCACCATCTTTATTGTTAAAAAAATTCTCCTTGTAAGCACCTTAGGAAATGTATAGAGAACAGTATGGAGAATATGCAGGTGTAAAGGATTAGTAGTGGTGACTTTTGTTAGTAGACACTGACTAAAGTTGTCCTTCAGTCATGTAATTTAGCTAATTAAAAGTATTCCTGTAAACTTCAAGAATGAAATGGTTAATTCATTAATTTGTTAATTCAAACATTGCATGAAACATTTCTTCCAGCAACAAATTCTTCAGCTGATGGTTGGAAACAGAACAGTGCTCTGCTCCACGGAGAGAGAAGGTAGGTCACCCTTAAAATCAACTGAGTTTCATCATATCACAAACTTTACAGCACAAGTATTAACTATTGTCTAAACTTGCAACTTTTTTTACATTGCTCCTTTTCACATATCTTTCTAATTCTTCTGTGAACACAGATGGTCAATACTCACTATCTGAGAAAACAGTTGATATGTTCCTGGAGCAAGATGTGCCAGTAGATGTGCTTGATGACCTGGTACTAAAACAATCTCCAGAGCACAGGAACCCCAATCCTCCTCTATCTCATTCATTTTCACAAGAATCGTTCACGCAGGTAATTTTAAACATCGAGAAACTAGCTCTGAAATTCAGAGAATCCCTTCACTGGCTTCAGAAAATTCATATTTGTTTGGTCCTTTGCATCAATGGGAATGGCCTAGTAGAGTGATTTTGAGGTTGAAATAAGTGGGGAAAAAGAGGTAAGAGAGATTAAAAGAGTCGCTGTCAGGCTCTGCAGCTTCTCTTGTGGCTATGTTGCCCAATCATGGAGTGGCATTGGTGTCCACAGAAGCTGCAGGGGTGGGAGTGGCCAGTGGGTGTGTAAGTTTGGGGTCGTTTTCAGCATTGGCAAAATATAAGTTATGAACTACTAAGTGAGTATAATTTAACCTCTAGCATATAAAATGTGGACAAATCAATGAAAAATTGAAATCATGAAAAAGTGAAATCACTATAATTAATTACCAATTGTTGGAATGCCATGGTCTCAATTTTGGCCACTGTGAAAATTATGTTAATCACTGTGTATTGTCTGCTAATGAGGAAAGTTTTCTGAGAAAACTTAGTAAAATGCTTCTGTGTTTTTTAACCATGATTAAAACAGAGATTTGTTTTAAATGATCAAAGAAACTGGCGTTATCAGGGAAATCTTCATCCCCCTGGGTAATCTAGTATTTTAAAAAAAGAAAAACAGGAGTAAAGGAACATATATGTTAGATACAATGAAAGTATATGAAGTTCATATATTTTGAACTGCGGTATTAGATACGAATGATGCACGATCCTCGCGGTAGATAGCGCTATTTAAGCAATAGCGAAAATCATACATATCTAATACCGCAGTTCAAAATATATGAACTTCATATATTTTCATTGTATCTGATTTATCACTTTCACGGGTTTATTACGAATCAACTTAACGGCTTGCTCCCAGTTGGCTTGTTAGCTCAATTGGTGAGAGCGCTGCACTAGTATTGCAGAGGTCAGTGGTTCGAATCCTGTACAGGCCTGATTTTTTTCAGGTCTGATTTCCGCTATTGCTTAAATAGCGCTATCTACTGCAAGGATCGTGCATCATACGAACATATATGTTGTACTTAATTAGTACATACTGTCCCAAACGACCTTCAGCTATTGTTTGTACAGTTTGGTTGAAAGCTGGATTGTTCAGTCCTGAGCTAAATAGCCATCTTCTCAGTGCTGATTTCTCTGAGGGACAGCCTTATCCACATCGGCAACATTGTTCAATAGACTCCTGATAGCAACAAGAAACGTTTTAGAACATGTTTTTTGCCATAGTGCTAAGAAACATTTGTTTGCTAAATATTGGTCTTTAATCCACATAATATGTATTGTATATTTTAATATCTCATAAGTTACCTTGATTAATTTTATTATTGTTATTATACTTTTAATTAGTTACTACATATATATGTATACATACTTAGATTAGATTAGTATTGTTACAGAAGAAGAGCCTCTTAATTGTTGGAATCTGTAATAAATCAAAATAAATCAAAATAATAAATAAATGAAAAAAAATATGAACTAGTGTGAAGTTAGGCATACCCTGTGAGCAGAGCCTTTTCTACTTTTCTTCTTCTTTTCTTCTTTTTAATCGATTCAAGGACAGGTTAAAAAGGCTCTGCTCGCAGGGTAAGTTAGGCATGGTCTTGACTTAACAAGTGATCTGTTGATTTGTTAATCTTGTACATGTTGTTTTGAAAACAGGATCAATTGCTGAAAGTTTATCGAGTTACCTCAGGCTTCTAGTGAATTCGAGAGATGAACTAGCTTTGTCTCAGGCCATCCATATCCCTCGCAGGGACTTGGCTCATAAACAATTTACAGTATTGAGGAAAGTTGCAGGGGAAAAAAAGATGCCTATGTTTCAGGTACCACTCAATTTCAGGTGTTTCATTAAGGACTGGGCACTGAGCAAATTGACTGGTTTTAAGGAAGTTTTTGCCCACCTGATTTGACCATATAGAAGAAAGTCTATCTCATAAAGAAGTTAAGTCCAAAGAGTTTTGCCTGCCTATGAAAACCAGTTGCCCCCTTACTAAAAACTTAGATGAAACCCCTGCAATTTTTTTTACAGTGAATATTATCATGAAAATTCTGCAATTATGAACTGCTATCAGCAAATGACAGTTATCAAAATAATTGCTGTGAAGACCACACATGCGTAAAATATTTCTGGCTAAGCCACTTTTAAATAGACACAGAAGTTAAATAGGGTGTGGGCGATACATTAGCAAAGTGTTTTCAAAGAGTGGAATCAATCACTATTAGACTAAGAGTGTTGCAATTGTAAGGGTCAAAATTTTCAATTCATTTGGAAAATTATCCCTTGGTGTTTGAGAAGCAATTCTGGCGTGTTGAAAGAGTCTGGAGGGTGAAACAAGAGGTGGCAGCTCAGTTATTTTTCAAGCATTTAAATCATGATGTTGATATTCTTGCATGCATGTATATCATTGCATTCATCATCATCGGTTTATGTCATCATTGAGGACAGGTAACAAAGCAAAAGCTGTAATCTTTCAATCCATATTCCTGGAGTTCTTAGATACTTTCTAAACCAATTTCCTCATTCCAAGAAGTTGCTGTGACAATGTATACCTCCTATCTGTGGCTGATCCTGCCTTGCTTCTCAATAGATTGGCTCCTTGATAAACAACTGAGAGATAGGATTGAGCTGTATTCTAAAATGTATATAGTCTGATCCAGTGGTGAAAAAACAATTTTTTTTCTCATCATTATCCGTAGCAGTTGGAGGATAATATTACACAGTTTTCTCTAGTTTTCTTTCCTTCCCATGCCAACAGACAGCTGTCTTGTTTATTCTGAGGATACGATTGGGTGGAAAGAGTTATGCACCAATTGATGACAACCCACTTCTCCCATTAACTAAGGTATATATCAGTATATCAAAATTTATTATTCCCTTTAGTGTACCAAATAGAATTTTTATAAATATATTTCAGCTGTTAGTAGGTGTCAGGTCATTTTACCACAAGAGAGAATCTTTACTAAGCCAAAGAGTTCTTGGCAGCCCAGTTGGTGTAGACTTTTCTGTCCCATACTCATGGCTAATGTTTAATAACTTCCTTCATCTGTGGTTTTCAACAATTTTTTTTTTACAGGGTCTTGGAGAGTTTGTGACCTTTTTCCAAAAGTTACAAACTGTCTGTGAAGAAACAGCAGATGCAAAGTAAGATAGTTGTAGATACATATTGTACACTATTTTAATTTAAGAACATGATCATTTCTGCAAAGGAAGGTTTTAAAACCAAGATCAATTTTGTTCTTCCACCAAACTCTCAGTGATAAAAATTAGAAAACTGTTGCATCTAGATTCTGAGGCGGACCCAGGGGTGGTTTGGGTGGTTCAGTCCAACCCCCTAAATTGTCCCTCAAAATGCTGGAAATCATGTTTCCGAAGACCTAATTTTCAAAATCTGCTGGGGGAGCATGCCCTTGGACAATCAACGAACCGGCCCCTTGACTAAATCTTGAATGCATCCCAGTCAGATTAAGGTTGTTTTACAAGTTAATCATGGGAAAAATCCTATTATTTTGTTGAGCACCTTTCATTGGATGGGGTACTTCCGAAAGAAAAGCATGCACAAAGGAGTCTAACCAGTTAAAAGGATTGTCACAGTACTGCAGTAAAAACATTAAATACAGTTGACTGAGTGGTGAGATTGTCCGAAGTGATTGGCATGTTTGAATAAACCCTGTGAAAATAAGTTGTCTGCTTATCTTTCAGAACTGCTGTCTTAAGATTCATGAACATGCTCAAAGTGAGCATTATTAAATCCAAAGAAAAGGTTTTTACAAATGAAAGTATTGCCAAAACTGTGGAATCTCTGAAAGAAAAGGTGGAACAACTAAGCTGCAAAATATGTGATGGTGGCCAAGCAAAGTCATCCATGGCAGGAATGAATGTGTATTTCCTGATTCAGGCTGTATTAGATGAGCATGACTAGAAAAGTTGTCTCCAAGAATATGACACAAGGGACTTGAGGTGTGCTCTGATGACACCAGAAATACCTCGTGGAAAATCAAAATTACGATCTACACTTAGTCAGTTCAGGTAAGGTGGAACAGTATTGAAAAACTCTGGGACTTTTAGACATCGCATGGCAAGCTCTAAGCTAGCTTAGTAGTAGACCAGCTGGCACTGGTGCAGATGTTGTCACTCTCTCCTCTTCCTAGCAAGAAATTTTCCTGGCACCAAGTGGAGAGACAATTTGTCTCTCCACTTTAACAGAATAAATCAGTAGGTAGTAATTTCTGCATCAAGAAAACCTTGGCAAGTTGTATGCAGCCCCAGTTTTGCCTGTGAGGTACAATTCTAAGTAAATTTTTATTGTCCTAAGAGAAGTTTTAAGTGACATGATTAATTTTTTCTTGCTGGAACACCTGATTCGGAGTCTTCAGAAGGAGCTGTCACACCACACAAGGATCAGCCACCAAAACACAAACCTGAAAAGGTAAGATACTGGTAAACTGTCCAGTGAATTTAATCAAGGTGAAATCTAAGTAAAGACACTTTTTATTTTATTATTTTGTTCAAAGAGGGTTATCTTAATTAATGTACCAGCAAATTATATGTTATGTTTCCTCAAGGTGCATCTTAGAAAAGCTTATATTAATTTTTTCCTTTTTCTTGTAGACACCATTTGAAAGCTATAGAAAAGTGTGTGGCGATATGAGCTGGGCCAAACCTGCCTTCAACATTCTGATAGGACTAAGTTCAGCTAACAAAAGAGACCTGATGAGTGCTGCCATAAGCAATGATACTTTAACATCTCGTAAGGAATGTGGCAATAAATCTTACGTTGAGGATACATCCAAATGTCACACCAAGAAAAGAACTTTAACAGAAACTATGTATGACAAAGAGAACATCTCAACTGGCATCTCAACTGGCAACAAAACCATTAAATATGTAGCAAAACCACCACCCAAACGCATGCTCCTTGAGAAGGACATCACTGTGCAAAAGAGCACAAAACGCAAAACTAGTGGAAAAACATTGTCCAAAAGAAAAAAGATTCCATTTCTTCAAGGGCAAAAACAGCTCACCAATTTTTTTAGGTGATACGTATTACTGACAATTACATCACAACATTTGATTCATTTTCATGCATTTTTTTATTTTTACATCACTATGCCAAGAGCATCATGATTGAATTTTAACACATATAACTTTTTAACACATGTATAACTTGGGACCATTGTCACCCCTAGAGAATTATTATTACTTTAACTACCAGTCAGAGATATCATTGCAGAACTATTTATTATTTTTATATGATTAATCTTTGGCCAAAGCCAAGCAGAACAGAATTATTCTCTATAAAAACAAAATTATTTTCAAGTACAAAATTAAATGGTTGTTATTTTAACCCTTTAATTCTTACGAGTAACTGGGAGAGAATTTCTCCTTACAATATCAAATAAATACAGTATCAAGAAGTGATGAGAATAAAGGAAAATATCAGTTGGGGGATAAATAGTTGATCCAACACTGAATTCTCCAAACTGACATCATCAGGATCTATGCAGAGGAAAGTAGAGAGAATTACTAGTTTAAAGGAATCTTGGGAAATAAAGGGTTAAGGGTGCATTATGTATTAATTTTACATCTAGAATAAAAATAAAGATATCATCTGGCCTGGTAATTCGAAATCTATGAACTCAACAAGGTAGAACAGCAAAGTAAATAGCAGGTAACGAACTATTTTCCATTCCATTATAAAAGTGTTATGTTAACACAACCTATTAGAGTACACATGAATGACATGTATAAAAAGAAAAGAATAATTAATCCCCTACTGTAATGAGCAGCATTGTCCTTATTATCTCAGTGCAAGTATGTCGCCCCCGCAAACCGAACCAAGAGCTTGCAAATCTCCATCTGTTGCCATCCTCACAGCTGTAAAGTCCATCTGTAGTAAGGAAAAATAAGTTTATCTTAGAGAAAAGTATGGAGTCAAACTAGTCAAGTAAAATAAGCCACTTGAGGTGTAATACGAATACGTAAACTGTGAAAAAAAAATAGATAAAATACTTGCAGGTCCTATGGGTATATTTCCCAAGATAAGAAACACAAAAAGGAAAAAATGGCAACAGATACTATAGAATAATACATGGATGTACACAGATATGGAAGTGCTCAACTCATTATATCATGTACAGCAAACAAATAACATCTTGAGTTTATATGGAATTTCTCTGCAAGTGTTCAACTTAATATATCAAGCAGTAAATAAGTAAGACCTTGAGTTAAATACAAGAAGAGAAATTCCATATGTATACAAGCAACATTTGCCGTATATCATGTTCAACATGTACATGCCATATATCAGGCCCAACATTTGCCCTACATCAAGTTCATCTACTTTGGAATGTTTCATAAATTAGTGGGCAAAGGACTACATGCTTGTCCAATTTGGAAGCAATTAAATTTAAAAAAAAAAAACTTTTTTTCTCTCATCCAATTATTTCCAAATCAATTACTTTGGATTCTAGGAATGATAAATAGCTACCAATATAAAAATTAGTTTGTATGCAATGAAATTAACCTCACTAAACTCGTTAGGGAGTAAAATTTCTTTCAAATTATTACCTCAAAACCGAGGTTAGTCTGGCTATAGTTTTAATACTCACAAAAAAAATTTAATTGGCAGCCATTTATGAAAAGGGTCAAAACTATTCCCAGTGAAGCACAAATAACCGTCCCATCTTGAAGTTAAATGATTAAAGGTTTCTCGAAAGTAAACCAGACGTAACAAGAAGGTAAGGAAAGTGTGAAAAGACAATCTGAGGTATCAAATTTAAGTGCGCCACAATCTCGAGTCTAGTACAGGAAACAGTTCTCAACGAATTCTTACCCTTTCGTCTTTAAACTGTTGGCAAAAGCCATCTTTAATCCCACGTTCTTCTTTTAAAAAATTGAAAACCTAAAGAGAATGCAGCCAAATATAACTTTTTGTACCTTCAGCATTTCTAATTTGAACGAATGACAGGAGAAAGTGTCAAAATACCTGGTTCGGACCTCCGAAACAAGCTGCTCTCTTAGAGAATCTATGTTGTTTATCGGCAATGCAACCCAGCCTGCGTGCCACTCGGCCCAGCTAGGTAGCCAGGCAGGTAAGTCGCAAGAAAGTAGCAAGAAAGTCGCAGCTAAGTCACAAGAAAGTAGCAAGTCGCAGATAAGTCGCGAGAAAGTAGCAAGAAAGTAGCAGCTAAGTCGCAAGAAAGTAGCAGCTAAGTCGCAAGAAAGTAGCAAGTCGCAGACAAGTTGCAAGAAAGTAGCAAGAAAGTCGCAGATAAGTCGCAAGAAAGTAGCAAGAAAGTAGCAGCTAAGTCGCAAGAAAGTAGCAAGTCGCAGACAAGTCGCAAGAAAGTAGCAAGAAAGTCGCAGCTAAGTCGCAAGAAAGTAGCAAGAAAGTCGCAGCTAAGTCGCAAGAAAGTAGCAAGAGAGTCGCAGCTAAGTCGCAAGGAAGTAGCAAGAACGTCGCAGCTAAGTCGCAAGAAAGTAGCAAGAAAGTCGCAGCTAGGTCGCAAGAAAGTCGCAGCTAAGTCGCAAGAAAGTAGCAAGAAAGTAGCAGCTAAGTCGCAAGAAAATAGCAAGTCGCAGACAAGTCGCAAGAAAGTAGCAAGAAAGTCGCAGCTAAGTCGCAAGAAAGTAGCAAGAAAGTCGCAGCTAAGTCGCAAGGAAGTAGCAAGAACGTCGCAGCTAAGTCGCAAGAAAGTAGCAAGAAAGTCGCAGCTAAGTCGCAAGGAAGTAGCAAGAACGTCGCAGCTAAGTCGCAAGAAAGTAGCAAGAAAGTCGCAGCTAGGTCGCAAGAAAGTCGCAGCTAAGTCGCAAGAAAGTAGCAAGAAAGTCGCAGCTAAGTCGCAAGAAAGTAGCAGCTAAGTCGCAAGAAAGTAGCAGCTAAGTCGCAAGTGAAAAAAAAGAGAGAGGAAAGTGTATGTCCCTTTGAAGCCACCGTAGGTTGCCACCATATTTTGAAAATGTTCGATTTTTGGCTACATTTCCTCTTAATCCCAAGGCCCGCGAAGCAGATTTTCAATTGGGGGGGCTAATGCGAACGCTTTAGCGTGAGCCACCAGGTAGGGGAGCCGGGGTCATGCTTCCCCGGAAAAATTTGAAATTAAAGTCTTCTGAAATGGCTAGAAATGGATCTAAAACTGCCAAAAGTGCATCTGTTCACTTGAGACCAATATTTGTTTGCCCTGGAATGGAGGTTTCCCAAAAGAGAGTTTTCTCTGCAAATTTTTTCTCTAGCTGTGTGCTTAACAGATTTCTTTCTCTCTTTGTACTTCTGTAAAGTTTTCCTGTAGAGGATCCGATGCATTGAGCTCTGTTGCTGACATTTTTACCCACCAAGGAAAGTGTGTTTATATTTAATCTTATTTGAGTTCCCAGTTCTCAACTGAAAGTAGGAGATCAAGGTGCAATATACAACAGAGAGGACAATGATATGCACTATAAATGATCATGAGATTCTTAACGCAATGAAAAAGATGGTTTTCATGAAGATGTCTTTTAGATAGTTTATATAAACAGATATACATGTATGTTTGCCTTTAGAATTGTGTTGATGCTTTTTATATGCTTAAGTTTGACAAAAAAGTGGCAGCTATAATGGGCCCATTTAGTTGTGTAAAGCTTTGTGTTCGCCACTGTGAAAGGTTATGTTTTGCGATCTGAAGTAAAAAATAAATATTTTAATCACACCACAAAAAGTTTGCACCAGCAGGGATTTTTTTCTAGATGTAAAATTAATACATAATGCACCCTTAACCCTTTATTTCCCAAGATTCCTTTAAACTAGTAATTCTCTCTACTTTCCTCTGCATAGATCCTGATGATGTCAGTTTGGAGAATTCAGTGTTGGATCAACTATTTATCCCCCAACTGATATTTTCCTTTATTCTCATCACTTCTTGATACTGTATTTATTTGATATTGTAAGGAGAAATTCTCTCCCAGTTACTCGTAAGAATTAAAGGGTTAAAATAACAACCATTTAATTTTGTACTTGAAAATAATTTTGTTTTTATAGAGAATAATTCTGTTCTGCTTGGCTTTGGCCAAAGATTAATCATATAAAAATAATAAATAGTTCTGCAATGATATCTCTGACTGGTAGTTAAAGTAATAATAATTCTCTAGGGGTGACAATGGTCCCAAGTTATACAAATCAGTGCTATCTGGTATGTGTTAAAATTCAATCATGATGCTCTTGGCATAGTGATGTAAAAATAAAAAAATGCATGAAAATGAATCAAATGTTGTGATGTAATTGTCAGTAATACGTATCACCTAAAAAAAAATTGGTGAGCTGTTTTTGCCCTTGAAGTAATGGAATCTTTTTTCGTTTGGACAATGTTTTTCCACTAGTTTTGCAATTTGTGCTCTTTTGCACGGTGATGTCCTTCTGAAGGAGCATGCGTTTGGGTGGTGGTTTTGCTACATATTTAATGGTTTTGTTGCCAGTTGAGATGTTCTCTTTGTCATACATAGTTTCTGTTAAAGTTCTTTCCTTGGTGTGACATTTGGATGTATCCTCAACGTAAGATTTATTGCCACATTCCTTACGAGATGTTAAAGTATCATTGCTTATGGCAGCACTCATCAGGTCTCTTTTGTTAGCTGAACTTAGTCCTATCAGAATGTTGAAGGCAGGTTTGGCCCAGCTCATATCGCCACACACTTTTCTATAGCTTTCAAATGGTGTCTACAAGAAAAAGGAAAAAATTAATATAAGCTTTTCTAAGATGCACCTTGAGGAAACATAACATAATTTGCTGGTGCATTAATTAAGATAACCCTCTTTGAACAAAATAATAAAATAAAAAGTGTCTTTACTTAGATTTCACCTTGATTAAATTCACTGCACGGTTTACTAGTATCTTACCTTTTCAGGTTTGTGTTTTGGTGGCTGATCCTTGTGTGGTGTGACAGCTCCTTCTGAAGACTCCGAATCAGGTGTTCTAGCAAGAAAAAATTAATCATGTCACTTAAAACTTCTCTTAGGACAATAAAAATTTACTTAGAATTGTACCTCACAGGCAAAACTGGGGCTGCATACAACTTGCCAAGGTTTTCTTGATGCAGAAATTACTACCTACTGATTTATTCTGTTAAAGTTCTCTCCACTTGGTGCCAGGAAAATTTCTTGCTAGGAAGAGGAGAGAGTGACAACATCTGCACCAGTGCCAGCTGGTCTACTACTAAGCTAGCTTAGAGCTTGCCATGCGATGTCTAAAAGTCCCAGAGTTTTTCAATACTGTTCCACCTTACCTGAACTGACTAAGTGTAGATCGTAATTTTGATTTTCCACGAGGTATTTCTGGTGTCATCAGAGCACACCTCAAGTCCCTTGTGTCATATTCTTGGAGACAACTTTTCTAGTCATGCTCATCTAATACAGCCTGAATCAGGAAATACACATTCATTCCTGCCATGGATGACTTTGCTTGGCCACCATCACATATTTTGCAGCTTAGTTGTTCCACCTTTTCTTTCAGAGATTCCACAGTTTTGGCAATACTTTCATTTGTAAAAACCTTTTCTTTGGATTTAATAATGCTCACTTTGAGCATGTTCATGATTCTTAAGACAGCAGTTCTGAAAGATAAGCAGACAACTTATTTTCACAGGGTTTATCCAAACATGCCAATCACTTTGGACAATCTCACCACTCAGTCAACTGTATTATTTGTAACTGTATTAACTGTAATATTTTTACTGCAGTACTGTGACAATCCTTTTAACTGGTTAGACTCCTTTGTGCATGCTTTTCTTTCGGAAGTACCCCATCCAATGAAAGGTGCTCAACAAAATAATAGGATTTTTCCCATGATTAGCTTGTAAAACAACCTTAATCTGACTGGGATGCATCCAAGATTTAGTCAAGGGGCCGGTTCGTTGATTCTCCAAGGGCATGCTCCCCCAGGAGATTTTGAAAATTAGGTCTTCGGAAACATGATTTCCAGCATTTTGAGGGACAATTTAGGGGGTTGGACTGAACCACCCAAACCACCCCTGGGTCCGCCTCAGAATCTAGATGCAACAGTTTTCTAATTTTTATCACTGAGAGTTTGGTGGAAGAAAAAAAATTGATCTTGGTTTTAAAACCTTCCTTTGCAGAAATGATCATGTTCTTAAATTAAAATAGTGTACAATATGTATCTACAGCTATCTTACTTTGCATCTGCTGTTTCTTCACAGACAGTTTGTAACTTTTGGAAAAAGGTCACAAACTCTCCAAGACCCTGTAAAAAAAAAATTGTTGAAAACCACAGATGAAGGAAGTTATTAAACATTAGCCATGAGTATGGGACAGAAAAGTCTACACCAACTGGGCTGCAAAGAACTCTTTGGCTTAGTAAAGATTCTCTCTTGTGGTAAAATGACCTGACACCTACTAACAGCTGAAATATATTTATAAAAATTCTATTTGGTACACTAAAGGGAATAATAAATTTTGATATACTGATATATACCTTAGTTAATGGAAGAAGTGGGTTGTCATCAATTGGTGCATAACTCTTTCCACCCAATCGTATTGTCAGAATAAACGAGACAGCTGTCTGTTGGCATGGGAAGGAAAGAAAACTAGAGAAAACTGTGTAATATTATCCTCCAACTGCTAAGGATAATGATGAGAAAAAAAATTGTTTTTTCACCACTGGATCAGACTATATACATTTTAGAATACAGCTCAATCCTATCTCACAGTTGTTTATCAAGGAGCCAATCTATTGAGAAGCAAGGCAGGATCAGCCACAGATAGGAGGTATACATTGTCACAGCAACTTCTTGGAATGAGGAAATTGGTTTAGGAAGTATCTAAGAACTCCAGTAATATGGATTGAAAGATTACAGCTTTTGCTTTGTTACCTGTCCTCAATGATGACATAAACTGATGATGATGAATGCAATGATATACATGCATGCAAGAATATCAACATCATGATTTAAATGCTTGAAAAATAACTGAGCTGCCACCTCTTGTTTCACCCTCCAGACTCTTTCAACACGCCAGAATTGCTTCTCAAACACCAAGGGATAATTTTCCAAATGAATTGAAAATTTTGACTCTTACAATTGCAACACTCTTAGTCTAATAGTGATTGATTACACTCTTTGAAAACACTTTGCTAATGTATAGCCCACACCCCATTTAACTTATGTGTCTATTTAAAAGTGGCTTAGCCAGAAATATTTTACGCATGTGTGGTCTTCACAGCAACTTTTTTGATAACTGTCATTTGCTGATAGCAGTTCATAATTGCAGAATTTTCATGATAATATTCACTGTAAAAAAAATTGCAGAGGTTTCATCTAAGTTTTTAGCAAGGGGGCAACTGGTTTTCACAGGCAGGCAAAACTCTTTGGACTTAACTTCTTTATAAGATAAACTTTCCTCTATATGGTCAAATCAGGTGGGCAAAAACTTCCTTAAAACCAGTCAATTTGCTCAGTGCCCAGTCCTTAATGAAACACCTGAAATTGAGTGGTACCTGAAACATAGGCATCTTTTTTTCCCCCTGCAACTTTCCTCAATACTGTAAATTGTTTATGAGCCAAGTCCCTGCGAGGGATATGGATGGCCTGAGACAAAGCTAGTTCATCTCTCTAATTCACTAGAAGCCTGAGGTAACTCGATAAACTTTCAGCAATTAATTGATCCTGTTTTCAAAACAACATGTACAAGATTAACAAATCAACAGATCACTTGTTAAGTCAAGACCATGCCTAACTTACCCTGCGAGCAGAGCCTTTTTAACCTGTCCTCGAATCGATTAAAAAGAAGAAAAGAAGAAGAAAAGTAGAAAAGGCTCTGCTCACAGGGTAAGTTAGGCATGGTCTTGACTTAACAAGTGATCTGTTGATTTATTTATCTAACATATATGTTCCTTTACTCCTGTTTTTCTTTTTTTAAAATACTAGATTACCCAGGGGGATGAAGATTTCCCTGATAACACCAGTTTCTTTGATCATTTAACACAAATCTCTGTTTTAATCATGGTTAAAAAACACAGAAGCATTTTACTAAGTTTTCTCAGAAAACTTTCCTCATTAGCAGACAATACACAGTGATTAACATAATTTTCACAGTGGCCAAAATTGAGACCATGGCATTCCAACAATTGGTAATTAATTATAGTGATTTCATTTTTTCATTGAATTATCCACATTTTATATGCTAGAGGTTAAATTATACTCACTTAGTAGTTCATAACTTATATTTTGCCAATGCTGAAAACGACCCAAACTTACACACCCACTGGCCACTCCCACCCCTGCAGCTTCTGTGGACACCAATGCCACTCCATGATTGGGCAACATAGCCACAAGAGAAGCTGCAGAGCCTGACAGCGACTCTTTTAATCTCTCTTACCTCTTTTTCCCCACTTATTTCAACCTCAAAACCACTCTACTAGACCATTCCCATTGATGCAAAGGACCAAACAAATATGAATTTTCTGAAGCCAGTGAAGGGATTCTCTGAATTTCAGAGCTAGTTTCTCGATGTTTAAAATTACCTGCGTGAACGATTTTTGTGAAAATGAATAAGAAAGAGGAGGATTGGGGTTCCTGTGCTCTGGAGATTGTTTTAGTACCAGGTCATCAAGCACATCTACTGGCACATGTTGCTCCAGGAACGTATCAACTGTTTTCTCAGATAGTGAGTATTGACCATCTGTGTTCACAGAAGAATTAGAAAGATATGTGAAAAGGAGCAATGTAAAAAAAGTTGCAAGTTTAGACAATAGTTAATACTTGTGCTGTAAAGTTCGTGATATGATGAAACTCAATTGATTTTAAGGGTGACCTACCTTCTCTCTCTGTGGAGCAGAGCACTGTTCTGTTTCCAACCATCAGCTGAAGAATTTGTTGCTGGAAGAAATGTTTCATGCAATGTTTGAATTAACAAATTAATGAATTAACCATTTCATTCTTGAAGTTTACAGTACCACTTTTAATTAGCTAAATTACATGACTGAAGGACAACTTTAGTCAGTGTCTATACTAACAAAAGTCACCACTACTAATCCTTTACACCTGCATATTCTCCATACTGTTCTCTATACATTTCCTAAGGTGCTTACAAGGAGAATTTTTTTAACAATAAAGATGGTGATCATTTCCTCTATTCTCATGACCTTAACGTGTGATTCAGGGTGATACTGTAAGGAGAAATTAGATGGTAATCACATGTAAGGGTCAAATTAAAGGGTTAGGGATTATTTCATACCGAAAGCATTTCATAAATATGTTTTCTACTATAATTAATGATTATCATTGTTCATTCGTTCATTCATTCATTTTAGTTTGCCATTACCAATAAAAAAATTAACCGAATACAAAATTTATGATACATCAAAGATAAAATGAACTATTCTAACTAAATTAACTTCAAAATCAAAGGAACTGAAGAGCTAGGTAACAACAAGGAAGCTGATTAGAAGCTGCATGGGGGCTTACTAAGTATAGGCTTCCTTATTTAACTAGAGGATAAACCATACAAATCAAAGGTGCTGAATGAAAATTTAGATTAAGTTAAAAAGAAAAAGAAAGAAAAAAAAAAAAAAAAGAAAAGGTGTGTATATAGCTTAACAAAGAATATATTTATAAACTAAAAATTCAAAGAAGAATTTTTTAAAGCCTTTGATAAACAAGCTGATGCTTTCAGAGTATTGAATTTCCCGACTTAGCGTGTTGATAAACTTAAAACCTTGATGTTGACCTTTTAATGTTTGTAACCTCTAGACAGCTCTTTAATTTCTCACCTCTAGCTGTGTCTTTGGCTTTCCAGTGACAAAACACTGTTGCGAAATTTGAACCATGTCTTTGTGATTAAACATATTTTGACTCTGTGAAGGACATCAGCAAAGTCCACAGCATTGCAATGTAACAAAAACGTGCTATAAGGAGTGCATAACCTAGAAATTGAATTTTTTTCTTCATCCATTGACAACTTATAATTCATGACTGCTTTGTGGGCTTCAAGTACATCATGTAATTTCACTGTAAACTCCCCGGCTTCCTTAAAGAAAAAAGATAGAGCCATTATCAATATTTCTGTCAACAAATCATCATCATATCGATCTTTTAAGACTGACCGGATGGTTACAAAAGCTTGGTGCCACTTACACTGACCGCCTCCCAGTTAGCTCAATGGATAGAGCGCTGGACAGTTGTGTGGGAGGTCGAGGGTTCAAGCCACGGCCGGACCAACACTCAAGGTCTTAAAATAATTGAGAAGAATTATGCTTCCCTTCTATAACATCAAGAAGTGGTTAGATATTCTAGTCTTCTCAGATAAGGACAAATAAAATTAATGGAGGTCCCATCTCCCGCAGGAGGGGTAGGAGATGCACGAGATTACTGTGTGATGGATGTCCTTCCCCGGGGTGGGATGGGTGGGTTGGGTTTAGGTGGATGAACCTAGTAGGGGACTACGTGTCCTATTGTTCTTCCACCTATACAATGTACAAATCTTTTGAAACACAGAATTGTCTTTTATTTTATTTTATCAACTGAGTAAATCGTGTATGAACTCTTCTGAACAAAATCGAAGCCTAAATATCTTAAAAACTTTAACTCTCAAGATCTGAAGGTTAATTCTCCCCTCTTGCTGCTGCATATTTCCTTGTAAATTTTGTGCGTGAAGACCTAAACACTGCAAATATGAAGTGAGCTTAAGCTTACTGCAAATTGGTTAACACCAAACTTTGTTGATTTTATCTTGTAGCTGCTGGTATCTTAACTAATTCTTCACACATTCACAATTTACGACAATTTTTCTCCATCAAAACGCTTACAAAGTACAAACACAATAATTGGGCCAGCACGTGTTGCCCACAATCAAAAAAACTTTCCAAAGAAAGCCAGATCGCAGGTTACGCCAAGGGCACCAAAAATTCATACCATGAGGTTGCTCTAAGGAGCCTTTGATTTTTTCATGTTACATATTATGGTAATTGTCTAGTACCTCCATCCAGAAACCTACTTGTTATCATAAAGTAAATATGATGGAGAAATGTAAGACTGAGTTTCATGCTCATTTGAATTAATTCAAAGTCAATTGCAATTGTTCAAACATTAACCATTCCATTTCCAATATCTAGTTTTAGTAATTCTCTTTACTGCCTGCCATACAGTTCTTATTATGTTACTACTGATAATTTAGTTGTGGATCAACTAACATTCCCCTGCTTTTCTGCTTGATAGTATTGATATTGTAGGGAAAAATTCTGTCTTAGTTGGTTACTCACCATGGGTATTAAAGATGGAGTGGATTATCAACATTGACATTGAATGTACCTGGTTTCACTTGTTCTGTATGACAAGTCCCAAACAAATCAACAAACAATGGATCCTGAAAAAATCAGATGAATACAAATTTTTTTTAGGAAGATTACAGTTTAAACTACCAGAAAATATTACCAGTTTAATACTAACACTGACCTGGTTTTGCGCAAGACAAGTTAGTCTCCTGTAGTAATTGGATTTGTTGGAGAAAAGCGTACAATTATGCCCTGGGAACCCTTGCCAGGTAACAGACCACAAGTTGATTCCAGCTTGAAGACACTTTGACTACAATCAATCATGAACTAACAAAAGCAAAAATTATTACATAAGAACAAACAATTAAGTGTTTAAGCTAAAGGTTTATCTGTTGATATCAAGTTATTATCTAAAACAATTTCTTTTCCATAACACTGCCATTCTGAAGAATATGACACCAATCGGAAAACGAGACCTGTAGTTTAGCTGTAAATTATAATTATAAGTAGCCCTATAGCGATCTCCCTCCAATGGACTTAGCCAGAGGGGAAAAACAGGTTGGAGGGAAAAACCATCTAACAAAAGACATGAGCTGATTTTTTTTGCATTCTGAAGGTGGAAGCATCTGTTAAACTTTGTAAACATGGGAATTTTATAAGATAAGTGACCTTTATCCATAGCAATTATGCTTACATAATAAGCACCAGATAGATTACCAGATTTTCAAAAGATTTCAAAGGCAACAGGGACTCAGTGAATATTTTTTTGGTTATTTTTGCTCATAATTAACTAATTATCAAATTGGACTTGATCTTTTTTCTCTAGTACTAGTCTTATGGTGATGTCATTCCCTTATCATGGAACTTGTTAATCTCCCAGATATCATAGAAAACACCAAGTTAAACATGATTTAGTGCTCAAAGGAGCTGACCTTGCACCAAGGGAAAATGAAGTAATGTTCCTGAAGGAGATAACCAATTTCTTTTGGAAGTAACTGAACAATTACACCAAAACATTTATTTACCTTTCATGAATAATTGTTAAATAAAGAGAGTAAATCCAGAAGTGTTTGACCTGAAAAGCTGCAGGAACATCTGAATTGTTAACAACCTTGAAACTTTTAGCTGAAAACTTGCTAGATTCTACAACTCCCATATCAAGATAGTCAGAGTCAAGACCAACTTCAGGCCCTAAAGAACAGATTGAAATTAAGAAAAACTTGAACATTTTTCAACAGGAACTTCCTTGATTAGAGAGCAAGTGCGGTTCACAATGTCCATGATTGATGTGAGATTACTGTTGACTGAAGAAAGAGTGGAGGGGTACTCAGGTCTATGACACTGGGCTCTCAGAACCTCAACCCCATTATAAACAATTCTGTGGCCAATTAGAGACTCCATTACTTTTAGGCAAATGTAATTTTTGCCATCTCAACTTTTTTCTATGCATGGACTACCTTATAAAGCCTTTCAAGTCACCCTAAAATAAATTAAACACATCCTTATGATAAACATCAAATGATGACATTTCTCTGAATATATAATTTATTTAATCATTTTATACTAGTCTTCTGAGTTTATGAGCTGTTAGAGCCTATAAAAGCACAAACATATCACTACCTTTACCTATTCCAGTGCATTTTATAACTGAACAATTGGTAGCTCCAAGAGCTATAACTTCCAGATAATCCACTGAGTATAAACCAGGATTCTGTGGAGTAAATGATACCTGAAATAAAAGAATACGAACAAAATACATCTTAAATAAAGATCACATACCAGTGAGCAGTTGTCAAAAGAATTAATAAACACAAGTGCAGATACAAGAAGAATATACAGAGAAATATTCAGTTCACAAATATTGCAAACAGAGAACAATCCAATCGAGTCCCTTCAGTTGGTAATACATAGATTCACATGCAACAAATAATTACCTTAAAAAATGAATGGTTGCATTATAATTAAATTAACTTGTGATAGGAAAATGACAATCCTTACTGTTGCTGGGCATCTGCCTGCAATCCTTTGACAGTGAGTTTTGTCTTAATCACCTATTTTTCTTCTTTACTAGAGTTAAAGCTGATGGTGTGAGCCTATAATGTAAGATAATAAGGAATTATTTACAACACAGGGCTTATGACAGTGTAACAATTAATTCTATCAAATATGTAAAACCTGATTGAAGATATAATTTATGAGAATAACTGACGTGTATATAAGACCAGTATACCATCAAAAATGTTTTGTTTTACTAGAGATCCTGTAACAATTTACAGGGGATCCTAAACGACAATTAACAATTTAGAAAAAAATTTGCAGTACACTTAAAATGCCCACCTGAGTTTCATTGGGTAGAATGATTCCTTTAGAGGGATCAATGCTAAGACTTTTTAAGTGAGGTCCAGGGTTTTCCATGCAAACCTGATGGGTAAAATAAGGTTTGTTGACATTACAATTACATTTTATTACAGTACTGCATCAATCAATTCAAAGCTTCAGCATCTCTGCCCCTTTCCCCCCCCCAACCCCTGACATTTGAACTTTTGATAACTGGTTTCTTCAAATTCCTGAGAAGGGAAAAAAAAAAGAGTTCAAATGTGCCCATTTTTTTCTCAAGAAAAAAACAGTGACCATGGCTTTCTACACATTGGCCAAGCTATAAAACCTAGTGAAGTATTTACCTTAAATACATTGATATTTAAGGATATAACACTTGTATTCTGCTGGAGAGACTGGACACATCTCTACAAATTTCCCACCCACCCCAGTCATGCAAGGTTCAACCTGCTACCGCTTCCCCTTCCATTCAGATGATGGTTATTCTGTAGGGAGGGAGGGGACATTGAAGTTTTGAATTGATCGTCACATATCAGTAATCATTAATATTCTTATGGATAAGGATGTATAAGGATAATTTATTTTATGTCAGGTACACAGGGAGTGGTTGCCGGTTGCCCAGATCTCCTGAGCCAGGGGTTCATGATAAAAGGGACTGACATTACTAGATTCCTCATTCTAGGAAAAATGATAAATTTTAATTGATGGGGAAAGGGAAGGTGGCCTTAGTTTGACACTTAGGAAGGTTGAGAACATTGAACACACCTCAGTGCAATCCTGGAAGCGTTCTTGACCTCAAACAGCCTTGTTGATGCTGTACCTAAACAGGTTGGTTTGAAATGAACAGTTCCCTGTAAAACCCCAAAAATTTACAATCAGATATAACAAATCACCTGGTTTTCCACTTAACATGAACTTTTTACTCTTATTAAAACAACAGAGATACTTAAATTAAGATTGATTTCAAAGCAGTAACTAATGGATTGGTAAATCTTAGTCAAAATATAACAAGGAGCTGTTCATAATTGATAACCATGCCATTATGGATTCAAATCAAAGAGTAATGGTTCAATCGAAAATGTCCTAAGATTACAACCTGATTATTGAGTTTTAGAGATGGAATCTCTGCTGATCCAACAAGGCTTATTTCCCAAACAAAGTTGTAAAGTACTCAGTACAAAGTTTCATATATCACATGTTACAAAATAAATGTCACTTGCTAGACAAAAATTGCATTTGATTGTATGTATTGCTGTGTCATAAGCCATGTATTTTTGTTTGCAAAAGCCTGCAAATTCAAAATAAGCAGTGTGGTATGATTGCCACACACTAAACTACTGACTAACCTCACTTGCTCTAAAGCGCCACACCAGGAATTATTGGCCCGCTGTTATTTTTGTACACACTTTGCTGGGCTCGGCTGTACTGTCACAACCTCAGGTGAATCTTTCCCAGTACAGCCCTTATGCTTGATTGGTAAGAAGTTATTATTTAATTTAATTTTTGCTAAGGTTCCCATTTCCATTGGTTTCTTACAGACTGCTATAACTTATTTCTCCTCTAGTTTCAACCATACTTGTTCCAGACCCAAGGTAGAAAAATAAAGATAAAATCTTACAATTTGTTTTGTAACTACCTTAACTGATTGTCATCAAATGCAAAATGGATCGGATTCTGCCCATTGCTGGTCAACAGCAGTGTTCTGTAGGACATGCCATCCACAGTAGTGGCTGGAAAGACCTAAACATTCCAAAAAAGGGACAAGTTACTAATCATATGCTTTGTCAACTAACAGAATACAATCATACTGGCACCACCTAGTAATACATTATGGTGGACTAAAACTGTTTCTATCCATTAGTTTAGGAACAGCATTATTCTAACAAGGGTAGTGTAGTGAAGCATTTGTCCCATTTACACAAGCAAAATGTTTTCTTAAAATTAGGTTGACCTGAATAATCAGTTTGAGAATCTTCAATGGGGAAAACATATCAAACCATGCTTGAAAAAACAGCTTTAATGTCTGTTTTAGCTTTGGTGTGAATGGCTAAATTATCACTTACCAGCTGTTGTACATCCCATTGACTTCTGGGGATAAATGATTCAGTCCGCATTGCAAATGTGAGTCATAAAAATAAAATCCAATCAATTTTTTTCGGTGAAACAAGGAACTTGGATTCATTGATGTTTCATCAATGAAAATTCTAGATGTAACATCAAAACACTTAAGCTATTAACAGAATATGGAAACAAAAACAGAACTAAAGCCCTGTATCGTTGAATCTAACCATAAACAGAGTTCAGTTCAAATTACTTATTAAAGTTAATTTCAGCACAAACCTGTAGCACTGAGCGAAAGACACCAGGGAGGACACTTCAACCAGTCGATAATCTCTCATACTCTGTTCCAAAATACAAATAATATTATAATAACTATTGGTGTGACTCAATATCAAGGGCATACTTCACCTGATAGGCAGAGAATTAAACGTCAAAAAACATCTTAATGACACTATCAGAACTCTCAAGTTAATTGCCTGACAAAGAATAAGATTTTTTACCACAATTCCTAGCCTCTGATTGTGACACCATGGGTGTCCCCTTCTCGACAGAAGCGGAGGGAGGGGGGTGTGTATTTAAGGGAATAATCCCCTGGAAAATTGCAATAAAAAGTAATAGCAAGGACATGCATTTCTTCATTCTGAGTGATAACTTCCATTGCTGAAGTGTGAAGTGTTTGAAGCAAGTACAAAGGAAACAAGGAGTAAGTTCTATTTATCAAATGAAAATCAGTTATATGGGTACTGAACTAGAACTGCAGTTTGCTATCTCAAAATCAACAATTTGAATCAGAAACCTTGATTTCATGACAAATAAATAAATGGTTGTTATGAGCTTGGAAAAAATTTAGGCTTCTTAACAGGTACACCAGCACAGGAAATAAATCCCTCACCTTATAAAATGTATATCACTCCAGGTCAGCACTAAAAACCTGATTAGCAGCATTCTATTAAAAAAAAAATTAGAATTACAAATTGAACTGTAAACAGAATCAGACAGTAAAGGCAAAAATGAACCAAGTCCAAGTGAATGAAAGAAGCATAGACAGTGTTTACTGACAGTATCAAATAACTTACTGGTCTAAATGTCACTCGGAATGATGCAGTCTTTAGAGGGAGGATGTCTGCTTCATCTGGGGAAACAGAAAATATTCCTTGTTGTGTCTATCAGACAAAAAGGAGCAAAATATAACACAAGAAGAAATCACCATGTAACATTTATTTGCAATTTAAATTATGCGGTAAATGGTTTGAACCCGGGGGTAACATGTGAAGGTGTAGTCTGATCGTCCGGGTGAGTGTAGTCCTGAGAAGGACTGTTGTCGGTGGCAGTGACTGACGTTTCGACAACCTGTGCGGAAGTCATCATCAGAGTCAAGTGAATGATTGTTGTCAGTAGAATGTTTTTATTCCAGTTCGTGTGAAATGATCGGTTGGTTTTGCCGTGATGTTATTGGCTGTAAGACTCAAGTGACGTAAGTCGGTCGTGATTGGTCTGTTTCGGTCTGTCGGTAAAGTTAGGTTGTTCTTTTTCGGTCGTTTGTGATGTTTATGTCGTGAATGAGTCGTTTGTATGGGGCGGGTAGTTATTGACATCTGTTTAGGGGAGTCTGTTCTAAGTTAGTAAACCAGCTTACTAGACTGACTGAACACAGACGGGCGACGAGGAAAGGTGATGTCAGCAATCACATTGCTGAACACTATCGACTTACCAACCACAACATTGACTGGGACTCTGCGCAATGCCTAACCTACAGCACTGACTTTTTACAACGACTGACTCTGGAAAGCTGGTTTACTAACTTAGAACAGACTCCCCTAAACAGATGTCAACAACTACCCGCCCCATACAAACGACTCATTCACGACATAAACATCACAAACGACCGAAAAAGAACAACCTATCTTTACCGACAGACCGAAACAGACCAATCACGACCGACTTACGTCACTTGAGTCTTACAGCCAATAACATCACGGCAAAACCAACCGATCATTTCACACGAACTGGAATAAAAACATTCTACTGACAACAATCATTCACTTGACTCTGATGATGACTTCCGCACAGGTTGTCGAAACGTCAGTCACTGCCACCGACAACAGTCCTTCTCAGGACTACACTCACCCGGACGATCAGACCACACCTTCACAATTTAAATTATAGGTCTCAAACTAGAGATGGGCAAACAACAATTGTTAATGACGTAAAAAGTACAAGTTTTCACCTTTCATCCACATGCACGTGATTTTTCCCTTTGTATGATTTGTGATGTTTACTGTCTGTATAAAGTAAACACAGAAAACAGAATAAACAATTGAGCTCTGATTCACAGTGGACTAAACCAAAGGAATTAAACCCTTTTTTGAAACCATTTACCTTCTGCTCCACAGCCTTAGGATCCAGCATCTGCCCAAAGTCTGCCTGGAGAACATCCAAACCGACACGAGGGACAATGGTGGTCTGCAAATCATGAATTCAAAATAGTGATCACATTAGAATCAAACTTCATGCATTAAATTTAAATGAAGGAAGAATAGGGACCTTAACAAACAAACTAGTAACTTACAGTTTCTCCAACTGAGGCATGACAAAGAACTCTTCCATTGGTGACAGTTCATGAGCTGATGGCAGCAATTCTCCAGAAGAAGTACTCTGCTCAAAGAGAGGAATCAACACAACTTATGTTGTTAATTATTCCTTACTTTCTGAAGATAAAACTCAAAATTAAAGGGATGATATAACTGGTAACAAGTAACACTCTACTAATCCCATGCTGCTGCATCTTTTCTCTTAACTGGAATTTCATTCTCAACCACAGTTTGTGTACATAATCAACGTTTTAAGATTTTATTTACAAAGCAATAAAATATTATGTTTTAACTCTTTAACCCCTTAGATAGAGTAACTGGTTTCTAATTTAAATAAGATATAGAAGGCATAAGAATAAAGGAAATAATCACCAAATTAAGAAGGTCCTGATTGTCAATACTGTAAATAAAGTACAGAAGAATGCAGAGAATACCAAAATTAATTTTGGGGTGCAAAGGGTTAAATGTCGTTAACCTACAACTATCAGAGTACAAACCTCCAGTGCTATGCTATTAAAGCTCCTTTGTCATCAAGTTGAAGTTTGTTTGTTCTCAGATCTTCATTAAGTTGCTATAATAAATTCATGAACATATTGAGTAGTAAGGTTATTTGATATGTTAGATGTACAATCATATAGACTTTGTTGTGGGCTGCTCTAGAGCAAAAGCATTTTGAAATAACTTTAATTCGTATAATTATTCATCATTTTAATCGAACGTAATCTACAGATCTCTTTTAGTGGGAACACCACCACTTACCTCAGATTTTTGAGAATCCACATCTAACATGAGTGTGATACCTGTACAGATGTTTCTTCTGCAAAACAGCTGGTAAACAGATAAATTTACGGTTCATCATTTTAACCTCATGGTATGACATAAGTCATGCTATGGGTTTAGGGTTTGGAGGCAAATTTCAATTACAAATCACTCACTCACTCACTTTGTTATACATTAATTAATGCATTAAACCTGGATTAAACACTTTTTCTTCCCCTCTCCAATAAGTTTACCTGTTCAAAGTCACGGTGTATGTATATTTGGGGGGTGGTACAAAGGCAAGAGTATGCCAAACTACTTGGACAGATTCAAAATGGCATCCTGTCCCTTGAAGGGTGATGGTTTTTTTTATTCCAAACTTGATCAAAACATACCTTTGTGGAGCCAAAAATGGAAAGGAAATATGCTACAGAATACCCGACTGCAAAGAAATGGGTGTCTGAGTCTTAAAAGTGACAATAACATGAACAATTCGTGCGAGAAGACCTAAACACTTCTACACACTTAATTTACAAGATTTAAATTACCTGAGTGAGTAAACTTTTCTGCATCATTCAGCTTACACTTCACTGTTAGAATAATCTAAAAGTAGGCTGCCATAAGTCTACAACATGAGCATCAAAGACAGAACGAATGATTCAACAATCCGTATGCACTCTGCCACTGGCTGGGCTCTTGTGCGTAGCATCTTGTGTTGTCAGTAAAAAAATATTCTTGACACAAACTCTAGTTACACCTACCTAATTTTATAAAGTTATTCTTAAGGAAAATGTTCCTGAAAATGAAAACGATTGTAGTACTATGAAATGCAAGTATCTATAGCATAGTATCTAGAGCATTGTATTGCGCCGTTTGGCTGCATAAAATTTGGCTCCTCAGTTTTGGCTCCTCAGTTTTTTCTATACCAGTAAAAGAGCCAGTGTGGGCAGAGTTTTTCTTCAAGTGCCTTGGTCTGATCTTCTCTCACCTGATCTGTCATGTGAACTTAAGCTTAGAACTCTCACTGACATTATTAACCTTGAGCTGAACACGATCATGCCCACACGTTCTACAAAGGTGTATGAAACTGACCGGCCTTGGTTGTCTGTACATCTCAAACATCTAATTGCCCGTCGTCAGAAGGCATTCGCATCCGGGAACCAGTACCTATTTAAGATCTTAAGAAACAAAGTGAATCGAGAGCGCAAGCGCTGTCAGAGGGTCTATTACGAGAACAAGGTTGATGGCCTGCATGCTTCCAGGCCTCGTAATTGGTGGAAAGAAGTGAAACAGCTTTGTGGGTCCACTAAATCTACTGAGCGCGATCTGAAATCCAAGCTCCACAAAGATCTTGTATATAAAGATGCAGTTTTAGCTGAAACAATTAACCAGGCGTTTGTTAGCGTAATGAAAGACTACTCGCCATTGGCAGTTGGCGCACAGGTGTCAGCAGATGATGATAATCCGATTGTGGTTACTAAGCAATCTGTCACGAGGAAGCTTCACGAGGTCAGCACTTCTAGGGCGAGTGGCCCAGATGACATTCCAAACTGGGTCCTTAAGGAATATGCTGATATCTTGGCAGTGCCCATTGCTGACATCTTGAACGCCTCTTTCTCTGAAGTCAGTATACCTCGTGTATGGAAACTGGCCGATGTTCCACCATTACCCAAAGCGCCAATTGTCTTGGACTTTAACAAAGATCTACGGCCAATCTCACTTACATAAACCATGTCAAAGATCGCTGAGAGCTTTGTTATCGAGAAAGCTCTGAAGCCCGTGGTGCTATCTCATATTGATCCAGGTCAATTTGGTTTCATCCCGGGCTCTTCCACTACGTTCGCGCTTATCTTGATGTTTCATCATTGGTTGCGCGCCACCGACGGCACCAGGGCGTCTGTAAGAACCGCTCTACTGGACTTTTGCAAAACTTTCGACTTAGTGGACCATAACATCTTGGTTGGTAAACTTCATACTCTCAGAATTAAGCCAACTGCCATCAACTGGATTATTGATTTCTTGAGGGACAGAAAGCAAAGAGTTAAGCTCAACGGAGTTTACTCTGATTGGCTTAGTGTTCCTGCGGGTGTTCCCCAGGGGACTCGTCTTGGCCCTTGGTTATTCTTGGTGCTGATAAACAATCTTAAGTTACCTGACGGGTTGTTTGCTATGTGGAAATTCGCCGATGACACTACTGTTCCGGAAATAGTACTACCATCCAAGACCTGGAACGTATTCAGAAGCGCGCCTTGCACATTATCCTTCCTTATGCAAGCTACAACAGTGCGCTCAAAGAGGCAGGCATCTCCTCTCTTTACGACAGGAGAGCATCTCTATCGTTTGATCTTTTTAATGACATTGTTCTTGACATTAATCACAAGCTCGCAGGTCTGCTCCCACCTAAAGCTGAGCACCACAGGCAGCTGCGCAACAATAGGAAGTTTAACGTGCCAGTGTGCAAGACTGATCATCTGAAAAAATCTTTTATTGTTAGCCATAGCCTAAGGATGTAAAAACATATGTTTAAGTATGTATATTTTTTAACACAAGATCATCCAAAGTTAAGCTTTTTTATTAGATTTGTATATTTTTATTATTAAGATTCTTAAACTATTTTAACTATGAATTTTGTTTCTTGTATTGTACATTATACACGTAATTCAGTCTTCGGACTGCGAGGTGTTTCTTTTTAATAAACGATCCATCCTATAGAATCTGTCACTTCTTTGTGAGCAGTATGACATTACAATATACTAAACAAAAAAAAAGTATTTAAAAAAATTATAGATCATAGACTGCTCAATACAATGCAATATAGTTTGGGTTTTAGAGATGACATGGTTAAAATAAAAAGAGGCAATACATAACATGCATAGTAAAATAATGAAAGTGCATATCAAACACACAAAGGTGCGATATGTTGTACCTTGTCTTTAAATCTCTGTGTAGAATTCGCCTGCATGAAGCAAAATGTCCATTAGATTCATAGTACAGAAATGTGAGGTGTTATCAGAAAAATAAAGCATCAAAGAGTCTAGTATGTTTTCAAAAATTTCTCCAGCATTTTGAAGTTAAATGGGGAGGGATTAACTTCATACCAACTTACTTTTCATGCATAAACTTGACAGCTAGAACCAGTTGAATAAACCATGCCAAAATTAATGACTCGTCAAATGTCTTCCCAGCTTTCTCCCAAGCCTTAATTTTATCATCAAGATCACCTCCCTAGGTAGAAAAAAATGCACAGTTTAGATTGTGTATATAATCCCCAAGTATGCATGGTGAACATGCAGTAGTTTCAAAGAGAAGGCTGGAGGAACTTATTAGCTAGTAAGTAGAAAATTTCAAGGAATTATCAGTTTCCACATGAAGACATTTTACATAGACACATGAATTTCTGTGAAACAATTCATGTACCATAACAAAACAAAACAAAAACAAAAAAATCTGCTGGCAAACCTCTTGCAAAGACCAAGAGGTTTACCTTTATAGATCATGCCCGCAGACGCATTTTTCCTTAACTAAGGTAAAGAGATGTAAACCCAAAGTTTGGTTTCATTACTCAAACTGGAATTTTGGGTTATAATTACAATAGTAAAAATGAATTGACAAAAAATGATTTACATACAATTTGATGAGACATGGGACAATTTTTAGGGGATGAGATAACATTCAAAATTCATGCAACAATTTTAAAAGCACAAATTATCAGAACACCTTTCCATTTTATCTATCTGAATACTTTCTATATTTATCTAGTAGTTTGCTGCTACATGTACATGACAAATGTCAGTTGCTGTGTGCTTTTCAATGTGTAAATATTGAGTTATGAATTAAATTGAGGCGGGGAGAGAACAAAAGAACAAAGATGATCTAGCAGTCACTATATCATGATATGCTAAGTAACATCACATGTGTATCACCAAATTAAAAACAGACTTTAAATCAAGACAGATATATTTGACATAAACATCCAAACTCACCTCACAATATTCTGTAACAATGCAGAAGAACTCTCCATCCATGAAACTATCCAAGAACTTGTCAATGTTAGGATGATTTAGCTAAAAAAAGGTGAAAAATTCAATCTGGCACTTGTTGTTACAAAGACAGTGGGAATTGAGAGCACTCTCCCAAACAGCTATGCTACAATACTTGTAGGGAATATCACAAGTTACATCAAATTTTTTTTTTACTATTTCTATGTCCACAGTTCATCTAGCCTGCTTGCAGGCCGTAGTTGGTGTGTGCATGCAAGATTCAAGGGGGCAAATATATTTGGTTGCCATAATGGATGGGTGGAATTGATCTGGGAGGAGTGACAAACCAAAAGGGAGGAAAGAGGAGGAGAAAATCCAGAAACCCCCCCACCTTGCCTCTCGCTTTATCACTTGTCCGAGATCTTCCACCCGTCCAATATAGTGACCAAATGTATTCACCATGTTGAATCTCCCACATACCAACTTTCCCCTATGAGCAGTGTACAATTCATCATTTCTAGGCAACCTCAGAAAGTCTCAGTTATTTCAGTTAAAGTAAAAAAATACTGGATGTTCATTTGACAAATTTAAGTTTTTTAAGTTCAGGGTATATGTTGCTTGTTGTACATTATGCTCTCTTGCATATCTGTCGATTAATACGAGCTAAATTTTTAAACCTACATTGGATAACAATCTAGCTTCTCTCATGGCATCTACTGTTTCATCTGGCTGTAGCTCCCCCACAAATATCTCCTTCAAAACCTTCCTAAATGAATTAAGAAGATAAATTGTGTGTCAGTGATAAAAACTTTTTTACAGATCTGCTGCTGAAGAAGTTTGTTGAATAATTAATTTCTGATTCCTGTTTCAAGGTTGTTTTAGTGAACTCTACAGTTACATTACATAAATTCAGGTGTTTTTTTTCCATGGCATGGACAAATAAGCTTAATTGCTACTTGATTGTCCATTTGTTGAGTGATCTTGTTCCATACTAATAGCAGAGTTGAATCAGGGAGAATTTTCTTACAACAGCCCTTTGTTCCATTAAAGCAAGAAGAGAAGATTCATATGGTAATTTTTTAGTTAGAAACGATCTTACCCTGACAGACACGTCCTCGTTCTATCCACTACCAAGGTTAATCTGATACCTGTGGCTTTCCTCTAGACTCCAGTGTGTAAGCACAAATACAATCAAAATGCACCTCACTTTGTTCTCATAAAAGTTTGATGTGCATAAAAGCTTAAGCTTTTATCGTTTTCGACTTGCAAGTAGTAAGTAGCGATATGATTTTAGCTGGGTATATCCTAATTCATTAGTTATCTTACTTAATTATTTAGACACGACCCCACAAGCGAAGTGTCGTTTTTAATACTTATCGTGTATAAATAAAGATTATTGATTGATTGATTGAGCGCAAGAGGTCACCTTCTAAAATATTTGTTGCAGCGAGTTCTTCATAAATCAATAAAGTGTTCACTTGCGTTATACATCTACACACACAGTTTTAGTTTCAATAGGAACTGAACATTTTGCTCTTTCCCACTGTTACGCATAAACAGGGGAACAATGGTATCGACATTCTACAAAGAAAAACCACCAAAATCATACAGTGATATTGGTCAATAAAGGTGCTGTAAACAAAAAAATTAATGATATCACACAAATGATAACCCTGCGGCAGCCGGTGGAAGTTTTACCGCCCAGATAAGTCCGCCTGTTGCATACTTTTCGGACAGTTTTTTTTTTTTTTTTTACATCTACTACGCTATGGAAGTGAATGTATGTTACTCTTTCTCACCGGATGTGTGGAAGAGTTGACTGACAAACGAAGATAATTTTGATTCCGAACAGCCAGTTTTGGGTTAGTAGTCCATGTATGGGAATACATTGGAATACATTGGAATACATTGGAATACATTGAAAATATATACCGAGCTCAGGACATTTTACGGGGTCATACATGGACTCCTAACCGGTGAAAAAGAAGGCGCCATTTATGATTTGATTAGTGGTGTTTCACCAATACTAGCGGGAACTCACGACTAAAGTTTCCGTGAGGACCTTCTTCAAGAGCCATTACGATGAAAAACCTGTGATGGAACGGACCTCTTGGATACATGGAGGGGGAAAGAATTCTGAAGGCGCTTCTGAATGGTGAAACAAACGATTTGTTTGAAGACACCAGTTTTGCAATTATGTTTCCTTAAAGCAAGCTTATGATAGCTTTTAAAGTTTTGTGCAGTTTTATGATTATCATCAAGCTACAGGGAAACGATGTTGACTTTCCATCGATTGAATTTTAGTAAATGTGGAATACCATTCTTCTGAAAAATAATTGCGCACGATCGATGGAAAGGGTATTCGTTTGCCTTCATCGACGGGAGAATGTTTTACCCATGTAATACACTTGTTTTGCATACTGAACTTTACACATTTCCAAAGATACTGACAATAAGTAGAATTAATTCAACAATTAAGAGCTTCTTTCATCGGTGATCATTTCCGTTGGTGATCAATTCCGTTATTCTCATGTTCTCAAATTATGTGTGTTTTGGGGGTGACATTGTAAGGAGAAATGAGATGCTAGTCACCCCCAAGTCAAAGGGTTAAAAAAGGCGAAATCTGTTTAATATTTTTGTGAGTACATGAAACAACATTTTGAAAGATGGCATGATTATGTTTATGAAGCAATTCTCTAATTTTCTTTTAGACTATCTTTCTCGGCTACGATCACCCTTGAATGCCAAAAATGGCAGCAAGTTGGGTTGCAAAGTTGCAGAAGAATCTGTGTCAAAATACACATTGTTTTCAACCAAGTTTCTGAGATGGGCTATTGAGACTTTGAAAAAAGTCAAAGCCAAAGGGAAGCACCTTGATGAAATCACAAACTCCTCAAATTTAGGTAAGTGAGAGCTGCAAAATAAGTGTACAGAGTTTTCAAAAAGGATTGGCTATTAGCCAGTATATGGTTAGTTGCATGCATTCTGGGATCTTGGGGCATGCTGCCCACAAAGTATTGTTTCTGGGAGAGGGGATGGCACAGGGGTGAGAGGACTCACCCCCCCCCCTCCATGTTGTGATGCAGGTTCAATTCCTGGACTTGGCATGAGATGTGGGTTGACTCAGTTTTTGGTTCTTGTCCTCACTCCAAGAGTATTTTCTCCAGGTCTTCCTGTTTTCCTCTCTCTGTAAAAATCTGCAAAAAATTTTTTTTCTTTCTTTTCTTCTATTTACCTCCCTGTCATGGGGAGCATCGCATATGGTCTTAGGCAATAAAGACCCAGTTACCCCCAATTGAGTTGGTTTGTATTTAATCTATTTAAAATGTATGGGCTCTAAAATTCTATCTCATGCATTTGTTTGGAAGTATATGCAAAGTGATATGATAGTTGGTTGGCTAGGTAAACATGAGCTAGGTAGAGATTGAATGGGTGCTCAACCAGCATGAAAATGTAATTTAACCTTAAATATTTTTGTGGATGTTTATGCGAAAATGGCCTTCAAGGAAGTTGTTTGTTCAGGAAATTTGTTGTTTTTTCACAACTCAAAATCAAGGTAGTTTTTTTTATGTTCTAAAATGGTGGCCAGTACTTAAGGAGAACCCTGAATGTTTATGACTTTTTTTGTCCCTTCCTCTCCAAGCATCTGAATATAAAAAAGAGACTTGAAGAAACCTCAGAATTTTTTTTATTTCTTATCTTTGATAATCAATCTCAAAATGACTTTTGTCTCCTACACGAAATATAGTTTCTAGTTGTGTGATAGTGGGAAACAATACACCTGTATACCTTCTTAGAACACCCCTGATCATTTTGGTGAACCGACATTACTGACTTTAGTAGTAGTAAAATACTAATGAACAACTTCCTTAAAATGGTTGAAAAATGTTAATTTTGTTTGTAAGAGTTCATACTTATCCTTCATTAGAAGTAATGTGAAAATTAAAATGATTACTGACTAATATACAATTCTATGGATTTTTGTTTAGTGAGTATGTTGCTCAGCGACACATTATCTATTCAGAATGGTAAATATCTCAAGTTTATTCCTTCACTGGACCAACTTGGCAAGACAATTTATTTGATTATTGTTCAGCTCCTATCTAAGGGTCAGTTTGACCAGGCTTTTTGTCATGCTAATGACTTGCTCAAGTTCATTCAAGTGGTCAAGTCCTGGAAAAACTATGATGGTGGAAAAATGGAGAAGGGGCTCTCTTCACTCTCTCTTCGAATAAATGGATGGTCTCCATTGTCAAATAGAACTCCTTATCTTGTGGAAGGAAAGTATTCTACTGTTTGTTACTAGTCAGTTTGTGAGAGGTGATGGGTAAAGTACAACTGTATGTTGTCATTCAAAGTGCAGTTTTTGATTCACAGTTTTGTTTTCTTCACAGAATTCACATTCTGAGAGAATGTGTTACAGTTGCACAGCAAGCAAGCAAGGTTATTCACGATGCTCTTGAAGACCCTGATATTCCTTTATCTCTTAATGAGCTGTGATGGCTGGGTAGTACTGTTTACAATGTAGGCTGTGTGTCCTATCAAAGCGACTGTTTTACTGACGGAGTGCCATTGCTGGCTCTTGCCTGTGATGAGTTAAGAATCTGTAGCTTTGGAGCTGAAACAGAAGAGAAAATCATTGTCCAAGCTGAAGAGGTAAAGTCTGTTCAATTGATGAAGGTACTATAATTTAAAGTTTATTGAAATAATTAATAGTTCAGTTGAACTATGGTTTGACCCTATACATGAGAGTTTTCCTCGCTGAAAATGTTACATTCAAGTATTGTTTCAAGACTGTCTTATGGGAAGCAGGTGTTCTAAGCTAGAACAAGGTCCTTTCATACAGTCAACAACTGCCAGAATTCGACAAATTTCTTAATTACTGGTAGCTAAACACATGTAGAAGTAAAGAACAACCCAGCACAGGAGTATAAAGGGGTTTTGGAAGACTTTAAGGGAAACTTTGACAAAAAGTTTTGTGCTGAACTTTTCAACTTACTAGCCAAGTGGCCAGTGACATCTTAGATGTTACAGCAATTTTAGTTTGTTTACTAGCCAAACTGGCTGTTGGAAATCAGAAACCACTAGCCAAAACTGAATTTCCACTAGTCTGTGGCTAGTTGGCTACCATTAGTGTGGAGCGCTAGAGGGGAGTAACCTTTTCATGAACTGGTATTCTTTCTAGGGGGAATCACCAACACTCCTAATCAGTTCATGATTCTGAAACTGAAATAAGCTGTGACAAGATAGGCCTTCTAGCTCATGAGGTCAATTTGCTATGGCTACAAACATGAAACAGGTTTGCGATGAACCAAATAGGAACAAGGGTGGGTAAGAGGGGAAAACTTATTACTCTTTCACTCCCAAGATTTCATTCATAATTCTCCTTAGTGTCTGCTTCACAATTTCTATGATCTAAGTTTGGAGAATTTGGTATTAGCTTAACTTATAATCCCTTTATCAATTGGTATTTGTCTTTATTCTCATTACTTGTCTGTTTGATATAGTGTTGATACAGTAAGGAGAAATTCTGTCTTGGTCACTCATGGGAGTTAAAGGGTGAATGTAGAATAAGTTGCTGATGACAAATCTAATTTTGGCTAACAATGACATGGTGAGTTTTGAAAATGTTTATTTGGCAATGTTTGAAAAATACTTTTCAGGTGAAGCTACTCACAAAGTATGCCTTGCTAGTTGACTGTCAAAGAAGAGCCGGAAGAATCAGGGATGCACTAAAGACTGCTTCAACTGTGGTCCTGGTAGCACTGAAAACAGCCTCTGATGCCCACACCCTAAAACAGCCAGTCAGACAATGGGTCTCAGTGAAACATGAGCTGGTGAAGGATCTACAGGAGGGAGAAAAACAGTCTGAGAGATGCAGGTTTGCAATAGAGTTCAAAATAAATATTAGTATTTTGATGTCGATTAACTTAAAGCTTATGAGTTTTAAGCAGATGTCAGATCATAATGTGTAAAAAAAAGGTTACAAGAACTCCAGAAAATTGGTTTTAATTTGTTTAAACTTGATCAAATACATGCATGTTGTTTTCATAATCAAACAGAACATACATACATGCAGCAAATATAAAGATTATTCCATGGGAAGTGCCCTCAAACGATTTCTATTCACAAGTTGCGATGCATCAGAAAAGGGAGGAGTGAGTTTTTTATGCATTGCAGCAAGTGAATAAAAATTATTCAAGCACTATCATAACATAACCGTTGAAATGTGGCAGATTCCTCACCTCAATACACCAAAATCCTAGTTTTTGGCTCGTTCAAGGCTTCAAAAGGATCAGATAAAATTAATTTAAAGAGGGAAGAAAAAAATGGGGGGAATTCTAATATTTTTAAGGTTGACTCTGGAGAGATAAGGCATAGTGATAAAAAAAGACAAAATGATATAATCATTATGGTGTTGAAGAATTACATAATTAAAGTAAGATTGAGTAAATTGGAAACTGTCTGAAGAAATTTCTTGGTTCTTTTTTCTTCTCAGAACCCTATGCAGTGCATTTGCAGAGCAAGAAGATGCAAAAGATGTAGAAGGAAGCCAGCTCTGTTTTGTTTTGCAGGAAGAGCTTGCTTGTTACAAGACCAAAAGGTAACAAAATACTTTCTTTTACATTCTGACTTCTTCTTATGGTTTCCCCTTTCATAAGTGAAGTACAACTGTACCTGCCAAAATGTTTCATTGAATTGTTCCAAACTTTTTCAGCTATGACACAGCAGTAGGGCAAATTGCTGTAGTTCATATATTTTGAACTGCGGTATGAGATACGTATGATGCACGATCCTCGCAGTAGATAGCGCTATTTAAGCAATAGCGCTATCTACTGTGAGGATTGTGCATCATGCGTATCTAATACCGCAGTTCAAAATATATGAACTTCATATATTTCATTGTATACTTACAATTGTTCACCGCCTTTGAGCCACCTCACTTGAAATTTCAGCCAGTAGCCTAACTTCTTAGCTACCAGTCTGAAAGGCCTAGTGCTGTTGGACAGGATGTTAGTCAATGGCAGGCAGGGCTCCAATTTAATTTTTGGATCACTAACCCTTCGGGTTAGTAGACATCTTTTTTACTAACCAAATAATAAAGTTTGGTATCCAAGCTCACAAGTTACGATATCTCAAATATTGAACATTTTAATAATAACAACTAGGACAAATCAAAGAGTAGCTGAAATTGCATAGTGACCTCAAAAACGTAGACAATTATCCACCTATTTTATTTCCCTCTTGTTTACCATGATTAGTCAAGAACAGTACATCTACAGCATTCTCTAAAAAGAGTTAAAGTTGACTTAACAACTTGAGTATTCTAAGTATTCCTCTGAGAGTCGGGCCTACGTGCTCTTTGCCCTGAGGTCTACTGATGTTTAAATATGTTAGAAAATTTTACTCACCATGTCGGGTTAGTTGGACAAATTTTTAGTAACCAAACGTTGAAAATTACTAACCATTGGTTAATGGGTTACCATTAATTTCGAGCCCTTGCTTGTAAATCCACAGCATTTAAGTTGCTATTACCAATCCATACTCATGGTTGGAAAGGGTCAGTATGAAACTAGAGTGGGTTGCCTGAGAACAAAACACAGTGGCCTTGGTTAGGACTCCAAAACAGTCCTCTTAAATTGGAGTTCAGCATGGTAACCATGGATTGACCAAGTCTCCTATTAATTGTGAAGAATTTTTATCATCTTCTTATTGAAAGGACAAAGTTGGTCATTCAAACTGTCAGTTACTTTTATTAAAATGAATCTTTACTCAGCAGACACCTTGATGGGCAGGGACAAAAAAAATTGATCCCTTTCAAGTACATCAAATCTGCATCAAAAGAAACCTAGACCTGCGATGAGCAGACACTGCAGGGCTCGACACTAATAGTAGCTGAGTTTCTTTAGATCTGCACCGCAGTACTGTCAAGAAGCTGGGGAGACTCTAGAGCAGTTATTGGACTCAACAGATAGTCAGGATGAGGAGAAAAACATGCATTCACGTTTGCTGGATAGACTTGGTGCTGCATATTTATGGCAGGCTTTGCTTGAGCACAAAGATGCAGTAAATGAGAGAGCAACTTCAGCAAGGCCAGAGCTTTCTGACAGTTATGAAGGAGAAGAGGAAAGTACTGGAAACTTTTTTGATTAAGATCTGATCTGACAATTTGATGACCCACCCAGGTCTCAAATTTGGATTTCTTGAGGTCGTGCTGGCTGCAGGCTATCTGTTAGGCCACTGAGTGTGCCTCCAACAAAGAGACGCACTGGGGCAAGAAGTTGATTTCAGTTAATTTGAAGTCTAGAGTGAACATTACTTATACAGATTTTATATTGTTCCTTGTTCAACACATTTTCAGGAACAAATTGTTGTCTTTGATGAAATGTCATGTGCCTGTTTTACAATAGACATGAATTTTGTAGTCAGTTTTTCTACAACAACAACATACTGTACCTGTACGTGTACATGGAGGACCGTGCAGAAGGGAAAGGGGCCCTGACATTGCACCTCCGGTGCATCCCCAAAAGCACCTCATTCCCTCAAAATATCAGACTGTCAAATGAAATGTTGGTGTAACTTTTCAGATAGAAGATATCTGCCCGGAGCAACCATTTATGGAATCACTTTGTGCAGCTTTGGAAATGTGGACGTCACTAAGGACCAAATCACTGCAACAAGACACCAGTGGAAAGGTAAATGTTTCCTGGAAAAAGCATTTTAGGGCTATGTAATATATTTTTTTACTTTAATTTCCAAAACATTAATATTTTTTCACTGGCAGTGAGAATTCTTTATTTGAAAACAAGTGAAACTGTAAAATTCCAAGAACAGTTTTCTTTCATGGGGAATTTGTTGTGAGAACTAAATAGGTATCAGCTTCTGATACTTTCAGACGTTTTACGATAGGTACTTAAACAATTTGAAAGATGTGCCACTAAAGATTTATGGATTACTAAAATTTAAATGCTGTGCTAAGTCTGCACTCAAACAGAGTGCCCACCCAGCCCGAGGTTATCCTGGTTTCCATTGAATTCACCCTTTAAATCCCAAGACCTAATCACTAATTCTCCCCTCTAGCTGCTACACATTTCCTTGTAAATAAGTTATAAGAATTTGGTGTTAGATCAAGAGAACAACTTCTACATGATAAGTTCAAGTATTCTCATTACCTGTTGAATCATGTATGGGCTTTAAAGGGAGAAGATACATGTTTAAATCATTTCTGGGAGTTAAAGGGCTAAGCAACTAGGCGTATTACTACTCCCCCAAGATGGGATGCTAGTCCATTGCAAGGTTATCCCCTTCCCCCAGCATTTTATCACTTGGCAGGCTTTTCATCTGTACTCCTGGTTACAGAGAGGCACGTGATAGAAAAGAAAGCTGTGTTTTGCCCAAGTGGACACAGCAAAATGACCCAGCCAGTTCTCAAACCCAGACCTCTTGACCCGCAGTGCAGCATACTAACCATTGGGTTACTGCATCTCCCACTGTATACAATACATTTAATCTTGCATGAATGTTATTCTCACTGAATTTTTTTTTTATGTTCTAGGTTGACCTGGACCATCTTATTAATCCTGAAGAGACATATCATTACTTGCTTATCACTGCTGAAATGTTTGGGCTTTTAAAACAGGTGAAACCTGCTACGTACTTTCATTGGTGACGATTTGGATTTCCCACAGGCAATTAACTGTTCATGCAGTCCTGTCACAACATGACCATGGCAATAGAAATGTTAAAAAAAATGTTTCGGTACAAGAAATGACAGCAGTTTTAAGAGATTTAAGTATTTGAAGGAAAAGGCTATCACTCAACAGAAAAGAATGATTTTCTCCAGTCAGGTCTTTTTTATCTCGACTGGTAAATTTTATACAGTGAGGATCCTTGCCTTTGTTATCAGTGGTGTAATGAATAATGTAGGTTCTGCATTGTTGGAGGTTATTACAAGATAATTTGGTTGTATCAACTGGGTTAATTTAATGTTTTTGGAGACCCCTAGAAAGATCCTTGGAGTAAGGAAAAAAACTAACAACAAACTCAACCCACATGTGACACCAGGTCCAAGAATTGAACTAATGGGAGGCGAGTGACCTCACCACCGCTCAATCCCAGCTCCCCAATATTGATTTTTTATTTCATTGTTTTCATAAACCGTCGCCAAGTGACCTGTGAAAATTTAGGCAGACTTAGTACCAACAAAACAGTCTGTTCAACCAGATAATTTTTGATCAGTGAATCAATTCATGAGTTTATGAGTAATTCCCAGGTGACAGTTATTTTTTTTAGTATTATCATTGTTGAGATCCTCTACTTGGTTCACTGACTCCTGGAATGGGCTATGGATGCACTTCATAAACCAACACAAATGGCTGAAGAAATCTTTGGTTTAGATGCGTTTTGTACTGACAAACAGATACACAAGCAAAAGGAAAATTTGTTGGGTAAGGTGATTGAGGAATTTTTGTTTCCTTTTATTCTTGACACAATTCTGCAGAGCCCTGCTTGCAAAGTAGTGCCCCTGATTTCTATGAGCTTCTACTAGGGAAAATGTGTTCTGATGACTGGGATAATACAGGGGTTTCATTAAGGGCCAGGCACCGGGCAAATTGACCGGTTGTGAGGACGGTTTTGCCCACCTGATTTGACGGTCTGGAGGAAAGTTTATCTTATAAAGAAGTTCAGTTCAAAGAGTTTTGCCCGCCTGTGAAAACCAGTTTCCCTCCTGCAGAAAACATTAATGAAGCCCCTGATAATATATACCTAAATCATGTGGTTGGCAATACCTTGCAATCCTAATTCAGGCTTTGAGATAGAGTTGTGCTTGTAATTGGATGTGTTATTATCCTGATTAAAATATAGAGAAAAGTGCAATCAAACTGGCCTGAAACATGGGAGAGTTTTCTTCTGTTTTATTATTAAACTTTTAATCACATATTTTGGCATCTATTCCTTTTGTTTGTGCAGATTTGCTAGCCACATCAGAAAGTTCTGGCCAAAACCTTTCTAGTTTGTCAATCCTAAATGACTTGCTCTCATCCCTGTTACAAGTTGGTCAGCTGTATGCTCATCAGGGAGCTGTGAGGGAAGCTTTGAGGCAGTTTGTGGATGGTGTTGCACTAGCAAGGCAATTTTGCCTACCATACAGGTGATTTATTAATGTTTAGTAAAAGCTCTGTTAAACTTTTGGACCCACACTAGATCAGAAAGTCAAGGAGCATCAATCCAAAATTTTAGATGAGAGAATTTTGAGGATAATATTAACTGTCCTTGTCTGTTACTCTTAGACATCAAGCTGTTACCAGAACAGGAAAGAAAATAAAGTAAGATCTTAAAAATTGTTTGCTGAACATGAAGTTGTGCTGAAAATGAAGGGTTAATTTCTTTTGTTTTATTCCCCTGATGTGAATTCAACATTGAATTAATCTGCTGGTAATTGGTAAATTTGCCTTGTCCAAACCAGCAAAACAGTTATTTTTCAAATTTTTTTCTTTTTTTTTTTTTTGCAATTACGGCAAATGTATAAACAAATTTCATTTCAACTTCTTATGTCCCCATAGAGCAAGATATCTTAGCTATAGTAAAGATGCCAAAGGGGAATTGTTTACCTCTAAAGATTAATTTGGAACTAGTTTTTAGAAGACTCATCTAGACTACAAAGATAATGGCAAAGTTTACATCCTTTTTGTTAATTTAAGTTGAAGTTTCAACTCAAATTAATTAAAGATGACTTCACTGACTAGTGACCAGGGATATTTTCAATTGAATCCCTGTGGTTTTGTTATTTTAGGAGAATAGCAAAGGATTTTTCTAAACCTTTGGTATATATGATAACACCTTTGCCTGTGAGTACTTGTAGCTACTGTTGCATTTGATAGACTTCTATTTGTTATGTATACAAAAGAGAGAGATTTTTCGTGACCTTGTGAAAACCAGTTGGATGCTTTTACCTCTTAGACATGGCACACAACTCTCCGTGTTTACTGGTATCCCCAATTACTGTGGCACTAAGTGACTCAAAGTTTATCTGCTCCTTTATATGGGATGCAAAAACAAGGAACTAGAACCTTTGATGCCAGAACAAGGAACTAGAACATGGCTGCCAGAACAGGGGATTACAGAACAGGGAACTAGAACATGGATGCCAGAACAGGGAACTACTGTAAGACATGGGATGTCAACAGGGAACTAGAACATGGGATGCCAGAGCAGGGAACTTAATAAATCTACAAGTAGATTTCTCTTTATTTTGTTATTTCCTTTTTGTCTGTTAGGAAAACAAAGGAGATCTGGTGAAGCTTGCAGAACGTCTTTCCTCCTTGTCACTTGATGACTCTTCAACTAATACTGCTCACCAAAAACTGGCTGCCCTGGTCAAGACTTGAAACATCATGAAGTTTTCCTTGTGTGCAACTGAGAGATACAAACACGGTCTCTTCACTCCTGAAGAAATTTCCCTATTGCAGAACATGCCTAAAGGTACATTATAGTTATTTTACAAGCAATAGCGAGCTTTCAGCTGTGTTATGCAGCCAAACCAGCTTCAAAGAAAGTGTTTAACTGTTCAACTTTCTCAGGATTGGTTTGTAGAACAGTGTGACTCTTATAACAGGAGAATATTTTTTTCTAGCGAAATGTAATTATCACTAATTTAACATAATTCTTTAAGCAAAATTACTTTGTTAAAAACTTTTTGTTACCAGACCACCTCATTTGACTCTTCCCAATTCTTCAGCTCATGCTACACATAGATGATTACATTTGCCATGAATTTTTAGTTCCTTTGACAAGTAGAACTGAAATTTAATTTGTTACGTTGAGCAAATAATGAATTTTGGCAATAATCCTATAGTGTGATATTGACAAGGTAAGAAATTAGAATTATTGTTTTCTAGAGTGGACTGTTTGTACTTTGGAAACCTTCACACATCCAGTAAGCAAGGACAGAGAACTGCTGATCTGCAGGGTAAGGGCTGACTGTGATCCTGCTGTGGTTAAGATTAACACAACATCTGGAGAAGCACAGAACAAGGATTGCACTGTATGTCGATGTGTTTGTAACAACTTGGTTATATTGCGGTTACTCTTTTGTTGTATTTAGGGAGAGTGGACCTCTCACCTCTATGTTGGAGGAGGTAGTAGCTTACAGTCAGTTGAGATTCTGTAGTGCAGGTGTAAGCTTTGTCCAAGGTCACCATGAGGGGTTTTTGGGTAAAACACTGAATTCTCACAATACCTCTTTATTCTAGAAGATCACTAGAAATACGTCTGAGCAAACTGTCTGGATATCTGACAAAACAGTGGGGGTAACCTGCGCTTACTAGTAGATAATTTCTCATTTAACCACTAGAAAGTCTGTAAGTAATGATAAAAGCACAAGAACAGGGTTGGCGAAGTAAATTAACCTAATTAACTATTGACTGAAACAATTTATTTTGTAAAGGGAGACAAAGTTGTTGTGGATCTTTCAAAGCTGTTCCAGTGTCGTGTATTGGAGGAATTTACAGACATAATGACAGCATCAAAAGCATGAATATTAACAACACAACCGAGTGGTGGACACTAAGGACAAGGCTTGACAGGAGAATGAAGGTGATCAGCATTTCAACTCTCACGAGCCATGAATGTGTATCCTCTCCTATGACATAACTGAAAGTCTAAATTGTAATAATTATGATCATTTCTTTAGAACCTTTTGGAGAAACTTGAAGGTTCTTGGCTTGGAAGATGGAGAGGAGTTCTTCTTGGTCAGCCTATTGATGAAGAGTATTGTGAATCAATAGCATCCTTAGCCAGAGAGTTGGAAGAGAAAGTTTCAATCCTGTGTGGATGCCGTCCTGATAATCATTTGCTTGAAGTATGTTGTGCATGAATCAATCAGAGTTTCCCGAGTTATAAGGATGGCAGATTGTATGAAAAATGTTTTGTCCATCAATCTTTGTTATGATTTGTGTGCCATCTTTGGTGCTTGACCCAAAGATGACAATTGAAGTAGCAAAACCTTGCATAGTAACCGAATGGAAACTAGGGATGGTTGAGTGGCAAGAGCACTCACCTCCCTGCTGTTCCACAGGTTCAATTCCCAGACCTGGTGTCATATGTGGTATGTGGGTCGGTATGTCCTTGCTCCAAGGGTTTTTATACAGGTTCCTTGGTTTTCCTCCCTCCACAAAAACCAACATTTCAACATTTCACTTTAAACCAGTGGACAAGAAGAACCACCTCATGGAATGCTGCCAGCTAAATCCCATTGTCATTAATAATATTTTTATTAGTAAGTGTCCTTTGTTTGTTGTAGGTCCTCATAGATTCGTCATTTTGCTTGTCAAGAAAAGAAACTGCTGAAGCACTGATTGAAATTACTGCCATGGATGCTACCTTACCTTCTTTTGAAAAAGTAAGAACAAGAAAATTTTTGTTCCAAGCAAAGAATTCATAATCAAGTGTCTAAAGTAAGTTGGAATTTCACTGCTTTTGTCAAAGCATAGGGCTAACTCTTCACTCTAATGAAGGGCTTAAGTCAGATTTAGCAATTACTTACATTAACTAAATTGTAATTTGGTCCTCTTGTGTTTCCTAGACATAGCAACTCTCTGGTTTTTTTCTTCTCAACCTGTATTGCAATAAGCTGTTGTGATTATTTTTGTTTTGATTATTTGGTGTTTGATAAAATTGCACTCTATTGGTTTATCATCGTCAATTGCCTGACAGGAGAATGTGTTTAGTCTTAGCAACTAGAGACAAAGGGAGGTTCCTCATCCTTGGCCCTTAAGTAATCATCTCTCATTTCATGTTCTCTCACATTGCATGTTTCAGCTACTTGATGAAGTTCAGAACCTCACTGACAAGCTATTTGAAGATACAGACAAGAAAAGCTGCATAAACAGGTTCGAGGGAACATAAAGGTTAATTTTCTTTCTCACCTTCATTACTTGTACTCTCGAGAAATTATTGATGACAACAAAATTCCTTCTCAGGTCTGGAGGTCACTCTGCAGAGAACATTCCTCGTCATCCTGTAATCCCAACTCTTGGAAAAGTAAGAGCCAGCTTTTTTAGGTCTTACATTTGTTTAGTAATCAGCCATTAAATGTATTCTAGCTCTAGCTCTGAAGACCTGAAAACTGAACAACCAATATGTGGGTTCTTTGTAAATAGATGTTGGTGAACTGTCAAGGAATCAAAGCTTAGCCAAACACAAGGGTGGGGGAAAAGGCATCTGTAATGGACTGACATTCCATATTAGTTTAAAAAGTGGTCATATGCAACATTAGTTTAATGGGTACTGGTTGCTCACCATTATATTCAAAGTGTTCAGACACTAAAGTAGATTTATGGGCATGCACACATATGCTGTAATTGCAAGATGTGTGCCTAAATTGTGGTAGCAGATCTTACTTATCAACTCATTCAGTATTGGGACATACTCTTCTACAATATTTGAAACCAGAGTCAATTTCTGGCATATCTATACATCAAACTGATCTGTATTTTATGATTCATAGGATATTCAGCATCTTCCATGGGAAAGCATACCGATCCTGTTTGACCAACCTGTGACAAGGGTCCCATCTCTGCAATTTCTCTTTTTCCAGGTACACATTCCATTAAGAGGTCTTTGAAAGTTTGAAGACCTGACTTGTTTCTCAAACAACTGTCATGTTTTCTCCCAGAACCATATTGATTTTTATCTCTGCTATGCTGTCAACAGTGGAAAGAAATTTATTTTAATTAATTATATCAACCCTGATGCCCACTGATTGTGTAAACCATGGTTTGGGTTAGACCTTGTGTAAAGAACTGGCTCATTTGGTTTCTGGAGCATAATTCTCCCTTACAATAATAGTTTTGTAATTTTAGGAAAAGAAGTTGTGATCTGATACAAAAAAAGTGTTTGTCATTTCATTATCTATTAGCCAAGGTAAGCATACAGGAAAAATTGTCAATTGATTGAATAGAATGAAGGTCTTTTGAAATGTGGTTGCCTACCACAACAACTTTTGTGCCAGATTCTTAGCTTTTAATACCTTGATATTCATTGTCAGTTAATATTTTTTTCTGCATTTTTCTTGATAGTTATCGTGTCAAAGACAGTTGCCTGAGATTGATCCTGAGAAAACATTCTATGCATTCAATCCTCAGAATAACCTGCCCAACATCCAGAAAATGTTTCAGAAGTGGTTTGAAAGGTACAAAACACAAGCAAACGATTGAAGCAAATGAAACAGAAGAAAGACCTGATGTTGTGTTTCTTATATATTAAACTAGGCTATACAAGTTGATAGAGGTAACACCAATATATTATAAACTGAACAAATAGATTCAATGTTGCTGTGTGTCTGTTTAGTAATAGATCACAGATGACATCAAAATGTAGTAAGAACAAAAAGTGACACAGGAAGCCCAGCCAAGTGTGTCACTGATTTTGGCATTTTGGCAACATGTAATGGTTTTAGAGGATAAGAAAGCAAAATGTTGTTGATGGTGACATTACTCTTGCACCTGTTTTTTAATAGATCACAAGTACGAACCAATCAAAATGCTTGTATAATCCAGCTTATATGAATAATTGTTGTCACTTGCAGCGAAGATGGATGGCAAGGTATCACAGGAAAGGCTCCCACACAGGAAGAGTTCAGGAGTGCTTTAACTGACCATGACCTGTTCATGTGAGTTATTGTAAAGGCTCCAGTAAGGGGCCTATTGGCCCACACAGCCAACTAGGAGTATTACCATTCACCCCCCCCCCCCCCCCCCCCCGCTGACAATTCGGCAGAAGCCATTTGTCCTTCTGGGTGAAGAGAGGCACTGTGAGAGTAAAGTGTTTTGCCCACAAAGACTTAATATACTTCTGTTTCATAGTGAGGGTAAAGGTCAAGTGATGGGAGAATTAGGTTTTGCAGTAAGCCTTATTATCAAAGCATGAATGTTTGGAATTCAGAAATGGATCGTTCTTGTCAACAAAAAGCACTAAAAAGGTTTTGTTTTTTGTTACAGGACTTAGGTCTTGCTCAAAGTGCAGCAACTGCTACTACCACTCCTACACCAATGGGTTCACTTGCTCATCAAATTTATAGAATAATGTGCAATAAAGGATATGCTAAGCTAGACTTTTCATCTGTGTTCCAGTTCCTGAAGGAAGATCAACATTGAGATAGTTTATTTATGTTAGGTATTTTTTTAGTTGACACAATTTTAATGCGAGGCAATTCTGGAAGAATAGGTTGTTTTGCCATGCTAATTTATTTGTAAACTAGTTGCTCTAGGTGTGGAGAATGGCAGACAAAAGTACTGTTAAAGGTGACTTGGAGATGTCACGAATGATTAGGTTTTCACTCCCCATGTCTGGAAATTTGGCTTGATGCAAACAGATATACCTTTAATAGAGGCTAAATGGGGCCAAATGGCCTCATTATTGACTATACCATTCATCCATTCATGTCAAAAGCAAAATGAAAGGAAAGTGGTCTTCTGATCAAAGGGTGTCAGCGAATTTTTAGGTGCTTGCTGTAGTGTAAGTTACAAAAAAAATTTCTAAACTTTTACACAGTAAATTTTGGTCCATGTCATCTGTAGTTAACTTCAAAAAGACAGACATTGCCATATCTGAGGCCAGTTGAAACATTTGTGCATCAACTTGATGAATTCATTTTGTAACTTATACCCCATTCACACCAGAAAACTTGTTTAGTTAAACCAGGTTTAACTAAATAAAAATCAGAAGCAGAGAACTGAAAAACTAAATTTTCCACGAGATTCAAGCAATTCCTAAATTGTATTTTCAATGTGCCACATTTGAAGTTAACCAAATATTGATTTGAGCAGCTTCTATGGAGCTGTTGTGTTAAACCATGTTTAACAAAACAGCCTTAAAGCATGTTTAGGCTTTGGTGTCAATGGGGTATTAGTCATCCTCAGCATTACCACTGGTCATTCCAGGTGGTTCAATAATCTTCACCAAGGGATCAGATTAATAATTTCTTTACCGCTCAGCAAACAGTATTATTTTTGCCATTGCACTATTTTGATACAGCATGCCCAATATAGCCAAGGTGTCGAGTACATGTATACACAAAGTTACTTAGGGTGGTTGTTTTCAGGATCTACTGAAACAGTTCTTTTTATTGATTAACATTTTGATCATTGCATGACTGCAAGAAGTTGCCACCTCGGTGGTCTGTCACTGGCCTTAAAGCATAAGTATTAACCCTTTCACTCCTGAAACCTCAACAGTAACTCTCCTGGATTTTTAAAGGCTGGATAGTACTATTCACAGAATAAATCTCTACTGGGCGGGTAGTGGAGTGTGTTTTGTTAACCATTCTACACTGAATTGCGATGTATCTGTTGGATATGGTTTTTCACCCATTGAACAAATAGACTTTGGTTTTAAGGGTAAGGCTTGCTGATTGGTTTTATGCTGTTTTTTAAAGTCCTTGGCAGCCATCCTTTCAAATGTCTGGCAAAAATGGGGAAGCTCTGTGTGAAATCCCATTTAATGCCTGTAAAGGGTTAAAGCAGTTTGTTAGCTCAGCGTTGACTATGGAAAACAGCCATTTCAGTGGGTGTTTCCTGTATGAATAAAGATCTAAAAACAGACAGGTAAACTACCAGAAATTTAATTTTGTACTGTCAGTGCAAAACATAAATAAACTGGCAAATTTAATTCTTTATTTAGTATGAAATGTGATACATAATACTAATTAATATTTTACAATTGTTGAGCACTTTGTTTCATTGTTCACATGCACAGAAATGTGTCCATACCCATCTTGGAGAAAACAAAACAGGACTCTAAAAAATTGTAATTCAAGAACATCAAGCCTGACTTCAGTATCTGTATTCTCCACATTTCTCTCTATACATTTCCTTTGTTTAGCAATCAAATCTTAGGTTGAAGATAATTTCCTTTATTCTCATGATCCTAATGAATGATTCGGCAGTATCACTGTGTGGAGATATTAGATGCTGATTACTCTTAAGGGTTTGAAAAGTCAACCAAGGGCTTTCTCTGTTTGTTTGGTCCCCCTCTTCCTTTCCGCGTTTGTTTTCATGAAGTTTGCTTGAGAACTACTTCTCTTTCACCATAGCAAACCTTTCAACAATCAACAAAAATGCACATTTGCCTGATTTTCACAGCTACATATGAAGATATATCTTTAAAATCGTGGTTGACACTCAAGCAAGAATACTTGCATTTCCAAGGAGAAACTCATTTTAGATCTTTAAAATTAAGTAAAAAAGGGTTGCTTTTATATTGTTGCATTAACTTCGACAAAATTAATGAAAATACACATTTGAGAGGAAACCTGGAACTATATATTTACATGAATAATTACACTTTATTGAGGCAACAACACCATCATCATCATTTCAAGCTCAATTATTAAAACAAATATTGACACTAAAATTATTAGGTACCTTCTTGGAATTCATTCTGTTATGAATTGTATCCTTTTCCATTTTTTTCACAATTGGTACAGATATCAGAGAAATGCCCTTAATATGCAAGCTAAACTTTAATTGCCAATGTAAAACATTAATATACAGATGACACATTTCTCAAATTGTTCCCAATTGATGATATAATAAGGTAAAATGGTTACAAACAGTTAATAACTGTAACCTTGGTTTGTTATTTGACAAAGCAAATTTTGTTATGTATTCCTTGGATATGTTGGTACTGACATGATTTCAAAAAAAAGTTAGTGCGATAGAGAATAAGAGCTGTAGTAGAACAGGAAAAAAAAGATAATGTCCCTCTCTGTTTCAAATGGGTTTCTTTCCTGTACAACTTAACAGGATTGTGGGACAAAGTATGACAAACTGGCTCTGCTTAAACTGATCGGGTACTTTCAGCCCATGTAGATTTAGCACCTATTGCATATGATAGTCTACAGTTAAGTGCTCTATCAGCATTAAAATTGTATGCACTACCATTTCCAAACACACTCTGCACAATGCTTGTCCTCTTTGCCACACAATCAGCACTAGTATGGTAAATAATTTGCTATTGCTTACTGGAACTAGAGATATTTTAGTATATAATCCTTGGTTAACCATTCTGTTCCTTGGTGTAAGCTGGAAGGCCATAAACTACAGGAGATGCTCCTATCAGATATTTCAGTTTACAAGCTTGTCGCGACTGGCTTAGTACTTGTGGTAACGAGAAACAAGACCCAGATTGAAGCCACTGTTTCAGCAGCAATTCACTGAAGCGATCAATGTCTTTGTCAGTAACATCCCACAAGTTAGCAACGATGGCTGGGCTGAAAGTGAATACATTATAAATAGATTACATGCTACATATCTATACAGTGAACCATAGAGTAGAGCTATGGTCTTTGAAGAATAACTAGTTCCTTGAGGGTCTGGTCCAAGAAAAGGGAGTGCCCAACCTATAAGGAAAGCAAAGTTATACGAGTTTCCCAATGACAAAGGTCAATAGCAGTTGACATTTGGGTTCAAATCAGGACTTGACACTAATGGTAGCCAACTAGCCACACACTTGTAGAAATTCAGTTTTGGCCAGTGTTTTTCGATTTCCACTAGCCAGTGAAGCTAGCAAACAAACTGAAATTGTCATAACATCTAACTTGTCACTGGCCACTTGGCTAGTAAGTTGAAAAGTTAGTGTTGAGCTCTGTCAAATAGAGCCAGAGGTTTCACTAAAAGCTGGTTATCAGCTGTCTATCACTGCCCATGAGTCCTCTTACTGCTGTCTATTGAGCCTGCGAGCTGGCTCTCATGTTTAAGTCTTGCCTTAGGACCCCTTTTCCAAGGACAGCTACCCACTACTATATCAACAGCTGCTTAAGCAAAAAGCTGTTGAAACCTGCAGTATAGCACGTCAGTAAAAGACTTTGTAAGGGTACTAACACACAAGAAATGAATGCCAAAGACATACCAGCCTGCCAGAAGATAGATTAAGGCCATCCCCCTTGGCTCACACTCTCCACCAACCTAATGAATTAAAATAGAGTGGTTACTTATATGCCCCATGCCTAGTCTCAACCAACTACACATCTGAACCAGACAATTGGACACTTCCTTTGCATTTTGTTGGTTTGTCAACAACAATTATGTGATAATGTTTTTCCTTCACGGTCAGGTATAAACTAACCTGTAGTTTTCCCGAACTGCAACCCATAAGCAGAGTAACAGCTCGACAATCCAACCTTTGAATGTCCTCACCCTGCAGAAATTCACGCCCAGTGCCATGACCAAAATATCTAGAAAGAATATTGATGCAATGATTAAAGCAACAACAACAATAAAACTTTCTACTGTAGATACCCTTATCTGAAAATGTTTATCGCATCTAAAACTAAGTATGGGATCATGTTTACTGCAGGTGCTCTCCACTGATATATCAGTTGAGAGTCAGTCAACACTTGGGTGACACTTGGTCGATAGTCAGTTGGCACTTGGTTGATGGTTGGTTCACAGCTGGCCGATACTTGGTTGAGACTTGGTCGACAGTTGATGGTCAATATCTTTACCGATACATTGACCGACTGTCAGCCAAATGTCAACCAACATATCAGTCAAATGTTAACTGACTCTCGACAAATAATTATGTCAACCGATGTATTGGTTGAGAGCACCTACAGTAAATATGATCCTTAATAAGTGTAACAGTTGTATTATGGACCCAGTTTAGCAGCTAAGCAACTACAACTCACGCAAGAGCATCAAATGTCATATAAAAAGGGTCATAGATACTGATTTCACTTCTAAAATAAAAAAAAAAACACCATCTCCCCTGTTTCAGTTGTAATTTGCATATAGTTCAGTCAATGTAACATAAATCATTACTGGTAGTAACTGATACAGACATATCAGAATGATAATAACATGGGTCATCCAACCTAATTAGTCACACAAGCAAAATTTCAAGTATGTATAAAAGAAACCCAAAGTACCTTTGTCTCTATCTTAGTCAACTTATTTAACATTTAAGAGTCATGATTCTCAGTATTTCAGCACTGACAGCTCTGCAAATATCCAACCTCTACGACCTTTTAAATTTTCTACTTTGTCAATCGCAGGCTTAGCAATTTTCAGGGTTTCAGAACTAGGGTTTATTTTAGAGGTATGCATATCAGAGGGGTGTGAGGGGAACCTTCTTTTCAAAAACTTTGTAAGAGCCAAATTCTTTATATTCCCCCTGATCTGTTGTATACATTTCTTGGTAGAGAACTTGTAATGTTTAAAGATGGAAGCCGACATTCTCAAATGGAGGAAAATGTCACCAGTACATGACAGTTTTTGTTGGGAAGAAGGAGAGGGGTAAATTGCAGGCTGATGAGAGATAGGAAGCATACCAGAGGCTTGCTGTTCTTGACAGAGGGGGCCCATTTAAAAGGAGATCTACTGGAGTGCTTTTAGTTATTCACATGAACAGGTCATGGACAGTCAAAGCTGATGGGAGACCCTAGAATAGTGCACTGGACTCCGGGTTGAGAGGTCTGGGTTGGAGTACTGGCTGGGTTAGCGTGTCGTGTTTGTGGGCAAAACACTTTACTCTCACAGTGACTCTCTTCACCCAGAAGGACTAATGGCTTCTGCCGAATTGTCGGGGGGGGGGGGGGGTGAGTGGTAATACTCCTAGTTGGCTGTGTGGGCCAATAGGCCCCTTACTGGAGCCTTTACAATAACTCACATGAACAGGTCATGGTCAGTTAAAGCACTCCTGAACTCTTCCTGTGTGGGAGCCTTTCCTGTGATACCTTGCCATCCATCTTCGCTGCAAGTGACAACAATTATTCATATACACTGGATTATACAAGCATTTTGATTGGTTTGTACTTGTGATCTATTAAAAAACAGATGCAAGAGTAATGTCACCATCAACAATATTTTGCTTTCTTATTGTTTAAAACCATTACATGCTGCCAAAATGCCAAAATCAGTGACACACTTGGCTGGGCTTCCTGTGCCACTTTTTTATTCTTACTACATTTTGATGACATCTGTGATCTATTACTAAACAGACACACAGCAACATTGAATCTATTTGTTCAGTTTATAATATATTGGTGTTACCTCTATCAACTTGTATAGCCTAGTTTAATATATAAGAAACACAACATCAGGTCTTTCTTCTGTTTCATTTGCTTCAATCGTTTGCTTGTGTTTTGTACCTTTCAAACCACTTCTGAAACATTTTCTGGGTGTTGGGTAGGTTATTCTCAGGCAACTGTCTTTGACACGATAACTATCAAGAGAAATGCAGAAAAAAATATTAACTGACAATGAATATCAAGGTATTAAAAAGCTAAGAATCTGGCACAAAAGTTGTTGTGGTAGGCAACCACATTTCAAAAGACCTTCATTCAATTCAATCAATTGACAATTTTTCCTGTATGCTTACCTTGGCTAATAGATAATGAAATGACAAACATTTTTTTGTATCAGATCACAACTTCTTTTCATAAAATTACAAACCATTATTGTGAGGGAGAATTATGCTCCAGAAACCAAATGAGCCAGTTCTTTACACAAGGTCTAACCCAAACCATGGTTTACACAATCAGTGGGCATCAGGGTTGATATAATTAATTAAAATAAATTTCTTTCCACTGTTGACAGCATAGCAGAGATAAAAATCAATATGGTTCTGGGAGAAAACATGACAGTTGTTTGAGAAACAAGTCAGGTCTTCAAACTTTCAAAGACCTCTTAATGAAATGTGTACCTTGGAAAAAAGAAATTGCAGAGATGGGACCCTTGTCACAGGTTGGTCAAACAGGATCGGTATGCTTTCCCATGGAAGATGCTGAATATCCTATGAATCATAAAATACAGATCAATTTGATTTATAGATATGCCAGAAATTGACTCTGGTTTCAAACATTGTAGAAGAGTACGTCCCAATACTGAATGAGTTGATAAGTAAGATCTGCTACCACAATTTAGGCACACATCTTGCAATTACAGCATATCTGTGCATGCCCATAAATCTACCTTAGTGTCTGAACACTTTGAATATAATGGTGAGCAACCAGTACCCATTACACTAATGTTGCAAATGACCACTTTTTAAACTAATATGGAATGTCAGTCCATTACGGATGCCTTTCCTCCCACCCTTGTGTTTGGCAAAGCTTTGATTCCTTGACAGTTCACCAACATCTATTTACAAAGAACCCACATATTGGTTGTTCAGTTTTCAGGTCTTCAGAGCTAGAGCTAGAATACATTTAATGGCTGATTACTAAACAAATGTAAGACCTAAAAAAGCTGGTTCTTACTTTTCCAAGAGTTAGGATTACAGGATGACGAGGAATGTCCTCTGCAGAGTGACCTCCAGACCTGAGAAGGAATTTTTTTGTCATCAATAATTTCTCGAGAGTACAAGTAATGAAGGTAAGAAAGAAAATTAACCTTTATGTTCCCTCAAACCTGTTTATGCAGCTTTTCTTGTCTGTATCTTCAAATAGCTTGTCAGTGAGGTTCTGAACTTCATCAAGTAGCTGAAACATGCAATGTGAGAGATCATGAAATGAGAGATGATTACTTAAGGGCCAAGGATGAGGAACCTTCCTTTGTCTCTAGTAGCTAAGACTAAACATATTCTCCTGTCAGGCAATTGATGATGATAAACCAATAGAGTGCAATTTTATCAAACACCAAATAATCAAAACAAAAATAATCAGAACAGCTTATTGCAATACAGGTTGAGAAGAAAAAAACCAGAGGGTTGCTATGTCTGGGAAACACAAGTGGACCAAATTACAATTTAGTTAATGTAAGTAGTTGCTAAATCTGACTTAAGCCCTTCATTAGAGTGAAGAGTTAGCCCTATGCTTTGACAAAAGCAGTGAAATTCCAACTTACTCTAGACACTTGATTATGAATTCTTTGATTGCAACAAAATTTTCTTGTTCTTACTTTTTCAAAAGAAGGTAAGGTAGCATCCATGGCAGTAATTTCAATCAGTGCTTCAGCAGTTTCTTTTCTTGACAAGCAAAATGACGAATCTATGATGACCTACAACAAACAAAGGATACTTAATAATAAAAATATTAATAATGACAATGGGATTTAGCTGGGGGCATTCCATGAGGTGGTTCTTCTTGTCCACTGGTTTAAAGTGAAATGTTGAAATGTTGGTTTTTGTGGAGGGAGGAAAACCAAGGAACCTGTATAAAAACCCTTGGAGCAAGGACATACCGACCCACATACCACATATGACACCAGGTCTGGGAATTGAACCTGTGGAACAGCAGGGAGGTGAGTGCTCTTGCCACTCAACCATCCCTAGTTTCCATTCGGTTACTATGCAAGGTTTTGCTACTTCAATTGTCATCTTTGGGTCAAGCACCAAAGATGGCACACAAATCATAACAAAGATTGATGGACAAAACATTTTTCATACAATCTGCCATCCTTATAACTCGGGAAACTCTGATTGATTCATGCACAACATACTTCAAGCAAATGATTATCAGGACAACATCCACACAGGATTGAAACTTTCTCTTCCAACTCTCTGGCTAAGGATGCTATTGATTCACAATACTCTTCATCAATAGGCTGACCAAGAGGAACTCCTCTCCATCTTCCAAGCCAAGAACCTTCAAGTTTCTCCAAAAGGCTCTAAAGAAATGACCATAATTATTACAATTTAGACTTTCAGTTATGTCATAGGAGAGGATACACATTCATGGCTCGTGAGAGTTGAAATGTTGATCACCTTCATTCTCCTGTCAAGCCTTGTCCTTAGTGTCCACCACTCGGTTGTGTTGTTAATATTCATGCTTTTGATGCTGTCATTCATTATGTCTGTAAATTCCTCCAATACTCCAGACTGGAACAGCTTTGAAAGATCCACAACAACTTTGTCTCCCTTTACAAAATAAGTTGTTTCAGTCAATAGTTAATTAAGTTAATTTACTTCGCCAACCCTGTTCTTGTGCTTTTATCATTACTTACAGACTTTCTAGTGGTTAAATGAGAAATTATCTACTAGTAAGCTCAGGTTATCCCCAGTGTTTTGTCAGATATCCAGACAGTTTGCTCAGACGTATTTCTAGTGATCTTCTAGAATAAAGAGGTATTGTGAGAATTCAGTGTTTTACCCAAAAACCCCTCATGGTGACCTTGGACAAAGCTTACACCTGCACTACAGAATCTCAACTGACTGTAAGCTACTACCTCCTCCAACATAGAGGTGAGAGGTCCACTCTCCCTAAATACAACAACAGAGTAACCGCAATATAACCAAGTTGTTACAAACACATCGACATACAGTGCAATCCTTGTTCTGTGCTTCTCCAGATGTTGTGTTAATCTTAACCACAGCAGGATCACAGTCAGCCCTTACCCTGCAGATCAGCAGTTCTCTGTCCTTGCTTACTGGATGTGTGAAGGTTTCCAAAGTGCAAACAGTCCACTCTAGAAAACAAGAATTCTAATTTCTTACCTTGTCAATATCACACTATAGGATTATTGCCAAAATTCATTATTTGCTCAACGTAACAAATTAAATTTCAGTTCTACTTGTCAAAGGAACTAAAAATTCATGGCAAATGTAATCATCAGTTCTATGTGTAGCATGAGCTGAAGAATTGGGAAGAGTCAAATGAGGTGGTCTGGTAACAAAAAGTTTTTAACAAAGTCATTTTGCTTAAAGAATTATGTTAAATTAGTGATAATTACATTTCGCTAGAAAAAAATATTCTCCTGTTATAAGAGTCACACTGTTCTACAAACCAATCCTGAGAAAGTTGAACAGTTAAACACTTTCTTTGAAGCTGGTTTGGCTGCATAACACAGCTGAAAGCTCGCTATTGCTTGTAAAATAACTATAATGTACCTTTAGGCATGTTCTGCAATAGGGAAATTTCTTCAGGAGTGAAGAGACCGTGTTTGTATCTCTCAGTTGCACACAAGGAAAACTTCATGATGTTTCAAGTCTTGACCAGGGCAGCCAGTTTTTGGTGAGCAGTATTAGTTGAAGAGTCATCAAGTGACAAGGAGGAAAGACGTTCTGCAAGCTTCACCAGATCTCCTTTGTTTTCCTAACAGACAAAAAGGAAATAACAAAATAAAGAGAAATCTACTTGTAGATTTATTAAGTTCCCTGCTCTGGCATCCCATGTTCTAGTTCCCTGTTAACATCCCATGTCTTACAGTAGTTCCCTGTTCTGGCATCCATGTTCTAGTTCCCTGTTCTGTAATCCCCTGTTCTGGCAGCCATGTTCTAGTTCCTTGTTCTGGCATCAAAGGTTCTAGTTCCTTGTTTTTGCATCCCATATAAAGGAGCAGATAAACTTTGAGTCACTTAGTGCCACAGTAATTGGGGATACCAGTAAACACGGAGAGTTGTGTGCCATGTCTAAGAGGTAAAAGCATCCAACTGGTTTTCACAAGGTCACGAAAAATCTCTCTCTTTTGTATACATAACAAATAGAAGTCTATCAAATGCAACAGTAGCTACAAGTACTCACAGGCAAAGGTGTTATCATATATACCAAAGGTTTAGAAAAATCCTTTGCTATTCTCCTAAAATAACAAAACCACAGGGATTCAATTGAAAATATCCCTGGTCACTAGTCAGTGAAGTCATCTTTAATTAATTTGAGTTGAAACTTCAACTTAAATTAACAAAAAGGATGTAAACTTTGCCATTATCTTTGTAGTCTAGATGAGTCTTCTAAAAACTAGTTCCAAATTAATCTTTAGAGGTAAACAATTCCCCTTTGGCATCTTTACTATAGCTAAGATATCTTGCTCTATGGGGACACAAGAAGTTGAAATGAAATTTGTTTATACATTTGCCGTAATTGCAAAAAAAAAAAAAAGAAAAAATCTGAAAAATAACTGTTTTGCTGGTTTGGACAAGGCAAATTTACCAATTACCAGCAGATTAATTCAATGTTGAATTCACATCAGGAGAATAAAACAAAAGAAATTAACCCTTCATTTTCAGCACAACTTCATGTTCAGCAAACAATTTTTAAGATCTTACTTTATTCTCTTTCCTGTTCTGGTAACAGCTTGATGTCTAAGAGTAACAGACAAGGACAGTTAATATTATCCTCAAAATTCTCTCATCTAAAATTTTGGATTGATGCTCCTTGACTTTCTGATCTAGTGTGGGTCCAAAAGTTTAACAGAGCTTTTACTAAACATTAATAAATCACCTGTATGGTAGGCAAAATTGCCTTGCTAGTGCAACACCATCCACAAACTGCCTCAAAGCTTCCCTCACAGCTCCCTGATGAGCATACAGCTGACCAACTTGTAACAGGGATGAGAGCAAGTCATTTAGGATTGACTAACTAGAAAGGTTTTGGCCAGAACTTTCTGATGTGGCTAGCAAATCTGCACAAACAAAAGGAATAGATGCCAAAATATGTGATTAAAAGTTTAATAATAAAACAGAAGAAAACTCTCCCATGTTTCAGGCCAGTTTGATTGCACTTTTCTCTATATTTTAATCAGGATAATAACACATCCAATTACAAGCACAACTCTATCTCAAAGCCTGAATTAGGATTGCAAGGTATTGCCAACCACATGATTTAGGTATATATTATCAGGGGCTTCATTAATGTTTTCTGCAGGAGGGAAACTGGTTTTCACAGGCGGGCAAAACTCTTTGAACTGAACTTCTTTATAAGATAAACTTTCCTCCAGACCGTCAAATCAGGTGGGCAAAACCGTCCTCACAACCGGTCAATTTGCCCGGTGCCTGGCCCTTAATGAAACCCCTGTATTATCCCAGTCATCAGAACACATTGTCCCTAGTAGAAGCTCATAGAAATCAGGGGCACTACTTTGCAAGCAGGGCTCTGCAGAATTGTGTCAAGAATAAAAGGAAACAAAAATTCCTCAATCACCTTACCCACCAGATTTTCCTTTTGCTTGTGTATCTGTTTGCCAGTACAAAACGCATCTAAACCAAAGATTTCTTCAGCCATTTGTGTTAGTTTATGAAGTGCATCCATAGCCCATTCCAGGAGTCAGTGAACCAAGTAGAGGATCTCAACAATGATAATACTAAAAAAAATAACTGTCACCTGGGAATTACTCATAAACTCATGAATTGATTCACTGATCAAAAATTATCTGGTTGAACAGACTGTTTTGTTGGTACTAAGTCTGCCTAAATTTTCACAGGTCACTTGGCGACGGTTTATGAAAACAATGAAATAAAAAATCAATATTGGGGAGCTGGGATTGGGCGGTGGTGAGGTCACTCGCCTCCCATTAGTTCAATTCTTGGACCTGGTGTCACATGTGGGTTGAGTTTGTTGTTAGTTTTCTTCCTTACTCCAAGGATCTTTCTAGGGGTCTCCAAAAACAAACACTCCAAATTCCAATTAGACCTAGTATCAGTGGACAAGAAGAGCCATCTTATGGAATATCCACTGCTAAATTCCCATTTCCATTATGAAAAAGTTACTGAATAACTGTGGAGAAGAGTAGATCTAAGTTTTGGAAAGAGGAATTTCCAAAGAAGAAGAGTGAACTTACCAACTATTATCTTAAATTTGTGGATTGTGGGTGGGAGCATTGCATATTCACAGCAAATTGATTTCCATCTGGCTTTCAACAGGTGGGACTTGTAACTCTTGTGTGTGAAGACTTCACTCTGCAGTGCTTCCTTCAGGGAGACCTCCCCTTCCGAATACTAAACATTAATCAATGAAAACCACGACTGACACACACATCACAAACTGAACAATCCCGTGTTTACACGTACTGACTATTATAGACCTGTTTAATTGGTATTTCCTCCTATACCGTATATTGTATAATAGACATGAAAAAATTTCTCAGTTCTGATTGGTTAAGATGAATGCAGTTTTCAGTTAATTCAGTGCAGAAGAGAGTTAATTCAGTACAGAAGAGGGTTAATTCAGTGCAAAGAAAGAAACAAACCAGACATTCTGATTGGTCAGAATAATTGGTCAATGTCAATGTCAAGGTCAATGTCACTTGCAGGATTTCAATAAATTATTTTTGCATGTGATGCATGCGCTTTTCTTCCGCGTAGTTATGAGAAGCTACCTCGTATTTTTTCATGTATATTATTAATACATAATCACATGATTTTCTCGTGCAATTTGGAATAAATAATCACTTGTAAATGTTTTCAAAGATCACAAATTGCACTCACCCTATGGGCTCATTCAATTTTGTTAGTCTTTGAAAAAATTTACTCGTGCTTATTTATTCCAAATTGCACTCAAAATCATGTAATTACTATACAAATTGGATTTCCCAGCTGCTCTCAGAGGCTAGCTGGCCCACAGTTTCCTTGCCTAAAGCTATTCCAAGTTCTTCAGCACAAAGAAAAATCACCAACATGGAGCTAGAGTACCACGTATACATGTATGCCTGCATGATGAATGTTTGTTTAACCCTTTGACTCCCATGTCAGAGACCAAGACAGGAATTCTCCTTACAACATCAGTACAAAGTCAAGCAGACAAGTGAGGAGAATAAAGAAAAAAATCAATTGTAGAGGATTATTTAGTTAATCCAATACCAAATTTTCCAAACTTACATCACGAGAAGTGTTTGGCAGACAGTAAGTAGAGTTAGTTAAGGCAGTGATAGGGTTAATAACGATTTTGATTTTTCATACCTTTCCTGTGACTAGCAAATAGTGACTCTTGGCCAACAAGAACTGAACCCATGAAGTACTGCAGGGCTCAAATCTATCAACCAGGTTACTTGTATGAGACAGAATAATTGAAGCATGTGACAAGTCCAGAATGTCACACAATGAGTGAACAGCATCACTTAGGGCACACAATCCATTATCCAGCATATCTTTGGTACCAACTGATTGGGATATACTGGCAGCCATGCAAAGAGCACGAGCTTTTTTTAAGGGCTGCAAGAAAACAATTCATTCATTGAATGAATAAGGGGGGTAAGATTCTGATGGGAAACTGTTGTAAATTAAAATAGTAAATAGTCTTTATTTCACTGATAAAATACATATCAAGTGTTACATATAAAGTGTAATGGGCTAAAATGTGTATTAATTACTTACAGCTAAGTTATGCTTAAAACCAAGTCTATTAATAAAAGCATTTTTAAAACGCTCAGTATTACAAAGCGGATATAAATTATTGGCTTAACTTGCCTAAGCCTAAGGGTAGCAGAGTTAATCCTGGGAAGGGAGTGGTGCAATGGAAGATGTTCCCACACGCTTAATTTTTTGAAGATACCCATATGTTGTGCTGCATCAGATGGGGCAGATGGGGGAGGGGGGGAGTTATAAGTACATATAATTTGGTTTCATCAGCTGAGTTGATAATGTACATGCCAATCGGATGCTGAAAACAATTTCTGAAGCTGATGTTTCAAGTATTAACCCTTCACCATTTGCTCTGATAAAGGGCTTAACCTTGGAATATCAGCTTTAGAAATTCTTTGCTGCGGCCAATTAATATTTATTAACCCAGTTGATACAACCAAATTATCTTGGAATAACCTCGAGCAATGCAGAACCTACATTATTCATTACACCACTGATAACAAAGGGAAGGATCCTCACTGTATAAAATTTCCCAGTCGAGATAAAAAAGACCTGACTGGAGAAAATCATTCTTTTCTGTTGAGTGATAGCCTTTTCCTTCAAATACTTAAATCTCTTAAAACTGCTGTCATTTCTTGTACCGAAACATTTTTTTTAACATTTCTATTGCCATGGTCATGTTGTGACAGGACTGCATGAACAGTTAATTGCCTGTGGGAAATCCAAATCGTCGCCAATGAAAGTACGTAGCAGGTTTCACCTGTTTTGAAAGCCCAAACATTTCAGCAGTGATAAGCAAGTAATGATATGTCTCTTCAGGATTAATAAGATGGTCCAGGTCAACCTAGAACATAAAAAAAAATTCAGTGAGAATAACATTCATGCAAGATTAAATGTATTGTATACAGTGGGAGATGCAGTAACCCAATGGTTAGTATGCTGCACTGCGGGTCAAGAGGTCTGGGTTTGAGAACTGGCTGGGTCATTTTGCTGTGTCCACTTGGGCAAAACACAGCTTTCTTTTCTATCACGTGCCTCTCTGTAACCAGGAGTACAGATGAAAAGCCTGCCAAGTGATAAAATGCTGGGGGAAGGGGATAACCTTGCAATGGACTAGCATCCCATCTTGGGGGAGTAGTAATACGCCTAGTTGCTTAGCCCTTTAACTCCCAGAAATGATTTAAACATGTATCTTCTCCCTTTAAAGCCCATACATGATTCAACAGGTAATGAGAATACTTGAACTTATCATGTAGAAGTTGTTCTCTTGATCTAACACCAAATTCTTATAACTTATTTACAAGGAAATGTGTAGCAGCTAGAGGGGAGAATTAGTGATTAGGTCTTGGGATTTAAAGGGTGAATTCAATGGAAACCAGGATAACCTCGGGCTGGGTGGGCACTCTGTTTGAGTGCAGACTTAGCACAGCATTTAAATTTTAGTAATCCATAAATCTTTAAGGGCACATCTTTCAAATTGTTTAAGTACCTATCATAAAACGTCTGAAAGTATCAAAAGCTGATACCTATTTAGTTCTCACAACAAATTCCCCATGAAAGAAAACTGTTCTTGGAATTTTACAGTTTCACTTGTTTTCAAATAAAGAATTCTCACTGCCAGTGAAAAAATATTAATGTTTTGGAAATTAAAGTAAAAAAATATATTACATAGCCCTAAAATGCTTTTTCCAGGAAACATTTACCTTTCCACTGGTGTCTTGTTGCAGTGATTTGGTCCTTAGTGACGTCCACATTTCCAAAGCTGCACAAAGTGATTCCATAAATGGTTGCTCCGGGCAGATATCTTCTATCTGAAAAGTTACACCAACATTTCATTTGACAGTCTGATATTTTGAGGGAATGAGGTGCTTTTGGGGATGCACCGGAGGTGCAATGTCAGGGCCCCTTTCCCTTCTGCACGGTCCTCCATGTACACGTACAGGTACAGTATGTTGTTGTTGTAGAAAAACTGACTACAAAATTCATGTCTATTGTAAAACAGGCACATGACATTTCATCAAAGACAACAATTTGTTCCTGAAAATGTGTTGAACAAGGAACAATATAAAATCTGTATAAGTAATGTTCACTCTAGACTTCAAATTAACTGAAATCAACTTCTTGCCCCAGTGCGTCTCTTTGTTGGAGGCACACTCAGTGGCCTAACAGATAGCCTGCAGCCAGCACGACCTCAAGAAATCCAAATTTGAGACCTGGGTGGGTCATCAAATTGTCAGATCAGATCTTAATCAAAAAAGTTTCCAGTACTTTCCTCTTCTCCTTCATAACTGTCAGAAAGCTCTGGCCTTGCTGAAGTTGCTCTCTCATTTACTGCATCTTTGTGCTCAAGCAAAGCCTGCCATAAATATGCAGCACCAAGTCTATCCAGCAAACGTGAATGCATGTTTTTCTCCTCATCCTGACTATCTGTTGAGTCCAATAACTGCTCTAGAGTCTCCCCAGCTTCTTGACAGTACTGCGGTGCAGATCTAAAGAAACTCAGCTACTATTAGTGTCGAGCCCTGCAGTGTCTGCTCATCGCAGGTCTAGGTTTCTTTTGATGCAGATTTGATGTACTTGAAAGGGATCAATTTTTTTTGTCCCTGCCCATCAAGGTGTCTGCTGAGTAAAGATTCATTTTAATAAAAGTAACTGACAGTTTGAATGACCAACTTTGTCCTTTCAATAAGAAGATGATAAAAATTCTTCACAATTAATAGGAGACTTGGTCAATCCATGGTTACCATGCTGAACTCCAATTTAAGAGGACTGTTTTGGAGTCCTAACCAAGGCCACTGTGTTTTGTTCTCAGGCAACCCACTCTAGTTTCATACTGACCCTTTCCAACCATGAGTATGGATTGGTAATAGCAACTTAAATGCTGTGGATTTACAAGCAAGGGCTCGAAATTAATGGTAACCCATTAACCAATGGTTAGTAATTTTCAACGTTTGGTTACTAAAAATTTGTCCAACTAACCCGACATGGTGAGTAAAATTTTCTAACATATTTAAACATCAGTAGACCTCAGGGCAAAGAGCACGTAGGCCCGACTCTCAGAGGAATACTTAGAATACTCAAGTTGTTAAGTCAACTTTAACTCTTTTTAGAGAATGCTGTAGATGTACTGTTCTTGACTAATCATGGTAAACAAGAGGGAAATGAAATAGGTGGATAATTGTCTACGTTTTTGAGGTCACTATGCAATTTCAGCTACTCTTTAATTTGTCCTAGTTGTTATTATCAAAATGTTCAATATTTGAGATATCGTAACTTGTGAGCTTGGATACCAAACTTTATTATTTGGTTAGTAAAAAAGATGTCTACTAACCCGAAGGGTTAGTGATCCAAAAATTAAATTGGAGCCCTGCATGCCATTGACTAACATCCTGTCCAACAGCACTAGGCCTTTCAGGCTGGTAGCTAAGAAGTTAGGCTACTGGCTGAAATTTCAAGTGAGGTGGCTCAAAGGCGGTGAACAATTGTAAGTATACAATGAAATATATGAAGTTCATATATTTTGAACTGCGGTATTAGATACGCATGATGCACAATCCTTGCAGTAGATAGCGCTATTGCTTAAATACACTGTAGCGCTATTGCTTAAATAGCGCTATCTACTGCGAGGATCGTGGATCATACGTATCTCATACCGCAGTTTAAAATATATGAACTACAGCAATTTGCCCTACTGCTGTGTCATAGCTGAGAAAGTTTGGAACAATTCAATGAAACATTTTGGCAGGTACAGTTGTACTTCACTTATGAAAGGGGAAACCATAATAAGAAGTCAGAATGTAAAAGAAAGTATTTTGTTACCTTTTGGTCTTGTAACAAGCAAGCTCTTCCTGCAAAACAAAACAGAGCTGGCTTCCTTCTACATCTTTTGCATCTTCTTGCTCTGCAAATGTACTGCATAGGGTTCTGAGAAGAAAAAAGAACCAAGAAATTTCTTCAGACAGTTTCCAATTTACTCAATCTTACTTTAATTATGTAATTCTTCAACACCATAATGATTATATCATTTTGTCTTTTTTTATCACTATGCCTTATCTCTCCAGAGTCAACCTTAAAAATATTAGAATTCCCCCCATTTTTTTCTTCCCTCTTTAAATTAATTTTATCTGATCCTTTTGAAGCCTTGAACGAGCCAAAAATTAGGATTTTGGTGTATTGAGGTGAGGAATCTGCCACATTTCAACGGTTATGTTATGATAGTGCTTGAATAATTTTTATTCACTTGCTGCAATGCATAAAAAACTCACTCCTCCCTTTTCTGATGCATCGCAACTTGTGAATAGAAATCGTTTGAGGGCACTTCCCATGGAATAATCTTTATATTTGCTGCATGTATGTATGTTCTGTTTGATTATGAAAACAACATGCATGTATTTGATCAAGTTTAAACAAATTAAAACCAATTTTCTGGAGTTCTTGTAACCTTTTTTTTACACATTATGATCTGACATCTGCTTAAAACTCATAAGCTTTAAGTTAATCGACATCAAAATACTAATATTTATTTTGAACTCTATTGCAAACCTGCATCTCTCAGACTGTTTTTCTCCCTCCTGTAGATCCTTCACCAGCTCATGTTTCACTGAGACCCATTGTCTGACTGGCTGTTTTAGGGTGTGGGCATCAGAGGCTGTTTTCAGTGTTACCAGGACCACAGTTGAAGCAGTCTTTAGTGCATCCCTGATTCTTCCGGCTCTTCTTTGACAGTCAACTAGCAAGGCATACTTTGTGAGTAGCTTCACCTGAAAAGTATTTTTCAAACATTGCCAAATAAACATTTTCAAAACTCACCATGTCATTGTTAGCCAAAATTAGATTTGTCATCAGCAACTTATTCTACATTCACCCTTTAACTCCCATGAGTGACCAAGACAGAATTTCTCCTTACTGTATCAACACTATATCAAACAGACAAGTAATGAGAATAAAGACAAATACCAATTGATAAAGGGATTATAAGTTAAGCTAATACCAAATTCTCCAAACTTAGATCATAGAAATTGTGAAGCAGACACTAAGGAGAATTATGAATGAAATCTTGGGAGTGAAAGAGTAATAAGTTTTCCCCTCTTACCCACTCTTGTTCCTATTTGGTTCATCGCAAACCTGTTTCATGTTTGTAGCCATAGCAAATTGACCTCATGAGCTAGAAGGCCTATCTTGTCACAGCTTATTTCAGTTTCAGAATCATGAACTGATTAGGAGTGTTGGTGATTCCCCCTAGAAAGAATACCAGTTCATGAAAAGGTTACTCCCCTCTAGCGCTCCACACTAATGGTAGCCAACTAGCCACAGACTAGTGGAAATTCAGTTTTGGCTAGTGGTTTCTGATTTCCAACAGCCAGTTTGGCTAGTGAACAAACTAAAATTGCTGTAACATCTAAGATGTCACTGGCCACTTGGCTAGTAAGTTGAAAAGTTCAGCACAAAACTTTTTGTCAAAGTTTCCCTTAAAGTCTTCCAAAACCCCTTTATACTCCTGTGCTGGGTTGTTCTTTACTTCTACATGTGTTTAGCTACCAGTAATTAAGAAATTTGTCGAATTCTGGCAGTTGTTGACTGTATGAAAGGACCTTGTTCTAGCTTAGAACACCTGCTTCCCATAAGACAGTCTTGAAACAATACTTGAATGTAACATTTTCAGCGAGGAAAACTCTCATGTATAGGGTCAAACCATAGTTCAACTGAACTATTAATTATTTCAATAAACTTTAAATTATAGTATCTTCATCAATTGAACAGACTTTACCTCTTCAGCTTGGACAATGATTTTCTCTTCTGTTTCAGCTCCAAAGCTACAGATTTTTAACTCATCACAGGCAAGAGCCAGCAATGGCACTCCGTCAGTAAAACAGTCGCTTTGATAGGACACACAGCCTACATTGTAAACAGTACTACCCAGCCATCACAGCTCATTAAGAGATAAAGGAATATCAGGGTCTTCAAGAGCATCGTGAATAACCTTCCTTGCTTGCTGTGCAACTGTAGCACATTCTCTCAGAATGTGAATTCTGTGAAGAAAACAAAACTGTGAATCAAAAACTGCACTTTGAATGACAACATACAGTTGTACTTCACCCATCACCTCTCACAAACTGACTAGTAACAAACAGTAGAATACTTTCCTTCCACAAGATAAGGAGTTCTATTTGACAATGGAAACCATCCATTTATTCGAAGAGAGAGTGAAGAGAGCCCCTTCTCCATTTTTCCACCATCATAGTTTTTCCAGGACTTGACCACTTGAATGAACTTGAGCAAGTCATTAGCATGACAAAAAGCCTGGTCAATCTGACCCTTAGATATGAGCTGAACAATAATCAAATAAATTGTCTTGCCAAGTTGGTCCAGTGAAGGAATAAACTTGAGATATTTACCATTCTGAATAGATAATGTGTCGCTGAGCAACATACTCACTAAACAAAAATCCATAGAATTGTATATTAGTCAGTAATCATTTTAATTTTCACATTACTTCTAATGAAGGATAAGTATGAACTCTTACAAACAAAATTAACATTTTTCAACCATTTTAAGGAAGTTGTTCATTAGTATTTTACTACTACTAAAGTCAGTATTGTTGGTTCACCAAAATGATCTGGTGTGTTCTAAGAAGGTATACAGGTGTATTGTTTCCCACTATCACACAACTAGAAACTATATTTCGTGTAGGAGACAAAAGTCATTTTGAGATTGATTATCAAAGATAAGAAATAAAAAAAATTCTGAGGTTTCTTCAAGTCTCTTTTTTATATTCAGATGCTTGGAGAGGAAGGGACAAAAAAAGTCATAAACATTCAGGGTTCTCCTTAAGTACTGGCCACCATTTTAGAACATAAAAAAAACTACCTTGATTTTGAGTTGTGAAAAAACAACAAATTTCCTGAACAAACAACTTCCTTGAAGGCCATTTTTGCATAAACATCCACAAAAATATTTAAGGTTAAATTACATTTTCATGCTGGTTGAGCACCCATTCAATCTCTACCTAGCTCATGTTTACCTAGCCAACCAACTATCATATCACTTTGCATATACTTCCAAACAAATGCATGAGATAGAATTTTAGAGCCCATACATTTTAAATAGATTAAGTACAAACCAACTCAATTGGGGGTAACTGGGTCTTTATTGCCTAAGACCATATGCGATGCTCCCCATGACAGGGAGGTAAATAGAAGAAAAGAAAGAAAAAAAATTTTTTGCAGATTTTTACAGAGAGAGGAAAACAGGAAGACCTGGAGAAAATACTCTTGGAGTGAGGACAAGAACCAAAAACTGAGTCAACCCACATCTCATGCCAAGTCCAGGAATTGAACCTGCATCACAACATGGAGGGGGGGTGAGTCCTCTCACCCCTTTGCCATCCCCTCTCCCAGAAACAATACTTTGTGGGCAGCATGCCCCAAGATCCCAGAATGCATGCAACTAACCATATACTGGCTAATAGCCAATCCTTTTTGAAAACTCTGTACACTTATTTTGCAGCTCTCACTTACCTAAATTTGAGGAGTTTGTGATTTCATCAAGGTGCTTCCCTTTTGCTTTGACTTTTTTCAAAGTCTCAATAGCCCATCTCAGAAACTTGGTTGAAAACAATGTGTATTTTGACACAGATTCTTCTGCAACTTTGCAACCCAACTTGCTGCCATTTTTGGCATTCAAGGGTGATCGTAGCCGAGAAAGATAGTCTAAAAGAAAATTAGAGAATTGCTTCATAAACATAATCATGCCATCTTTCAAAATGTTGTTTCATGTACTCACAAAAATATTAAACAGATTTCGCCTTTTTTAACCCTTTGACTTGGGGGTGACTAGCATCTCATTTCTCCTTACAATGTCACCCCCAAAACACACATAATTTGAGAACATGAGAATAACGGAATTGATCACCAACGGAAATGATCACCGATGAAAGAAGCTCTTAATTGTTGAATTAATTCTACTTATTGTCAGTATCTTTGGAAATGTGTAAAGTTCAGTATGCAAAACAAGTGTATTACATGGGTAAAACATTCTCCCGTCGATGAAGGCAAACGAATACCCTTTCCATCGATCGTGCGCAATTATTTTTCAGAAGAATGGTATTCCACATTTACTAAAATTCAATCGATGGAAAGTCAACATCGTTTCCCTGTAGCTTGATGATAATCATAAAACTGCACAAAACTTTAAAAGCTATCATAAGCTTGCTTTAAGGAAACATAATTGCAAAACTGGTGTCTTCAAACAAATCGTTTGTTTCACCATTCAGAAGCGCCTTCAGAATTCTTTCCCCCTCCATGTATCCAAGAGGTCCGTTCCATCACAGGTTTTTCATCGTAATGGCTCTTGAAGAAGGTCCTCACGGAAACTTTAGTCGTGAGTTCCCGCTAGTATTGGTGAAACACCACTAATCAAATCATAAATGGCGCCTTCTTTTTCACCGGTTAGGAGTCCATGTATGACCCCGTAAAATGTCCTGAGCTCGGTATATATTTTCAATGTATTCCAATGTATTCCAATGTATTCCAATGTATTCCCATACATGGACTACTAACCCAAAACTGGCTGTTCGGAATCAAAATTATCTTCGTTTGTCAGTCAACTCTTCCACACATCCGGTGAGAAAGAGTAACATACATTCACTTCCATAGCGTAGTAGATGTAAAAAAAAAAAAAAAAACTGTCCGAAAAGTATGCAACAGGCGGACTTATCTGGGCGGTAAAACTTCCACCGGCTGCCGCAGGGTTATCATTTGTGTGATATCATTAATTTTTTTGTTTACAGCACCTTTATTGACCAATATCACTGTATGATTTTGGTGGTTTTTCTTTGTAGAATGTCGATACCATTGTTCCCCTGTTTATGCGTAACAGTGGGAAAGAGCAAAATGTTCAGTTCCTATTGAAACTAAAACTGTGTGTGTAGATGTATAACGCAAGTGAACACTTTATTGATTTATGAAGAACTCGCTGCAACAAATATTTTAGAAGGTGACCTCTTGCGCTCAATCAATCAATCAATAATCTTTATTTATACACGATAAGTATTAAAAACGACACTTCGCTTGTGGGGTCGTGTCTAAATAATTAAGTAAGATAACTAATGAATTAGGATATACCCAGCTAAAATCATATCGCTACTTACTACTTGCAAGTCGAAAACGATAAAAGCTTAAGCTTTTATGCACATCAAACTTTTATGAGAACAAAGTGAGGTGCATTTTGATTGTATTTGTGCTTACACACTGGAGTCTAGAGGAAAGCCACAGGTATCAGATTAACCTTGGTAGTGGATAGAACGAGGACGTGTCTGTCAGGGTAAGATCGTTTCTAACTAAAAAATTACCATATGAATCTTCTCTTCTTGCTTTAATGGAACAAAGGGCTGTTGTAAGAAAATTCTCCCTGATTCAACTCTGCTATTAGTATGGAACAAGATCACTCAACAAATGGACAATCAAGTAGCAATTAAGCTTATTTGTCCATGCCATGGAAAAAAAACACCTGAATTTATGTAATGTAACTGTAGAGTTCACTAAAACAACCTTGAAACAGGAATCAGAAATTAATTATTCAACAAACTTCTTCAGCAGCAGATCTGTAAAAAAGTTTTTATCACTGACACACAATTTATCTTCTTAATTCATTTAGGAAGGTTTTGAAGGAGATATTTGTGGGGGAGCTACAGCCAGATGAAACAGTAGATGCCATGAGAGAAGCTAGATTGTTATCCAATGTAGGTTTAAAAATTTAGCTCGTATTAATCGACAGATATGCAAGAGAGCATAATGTACAACAAGCAACATATACCCTGAACTTAAAAAACTTAAATTTGTCAAATGAACATCCAGTATTTTTTTACTTTAACTGAAATAACTGAGACTTTCTGAGGTTGCCTAGAAATGATGAATTAATTGTACACTGCTCATAGGGGAAAGTTGGTATGTGGGAGATTCAACATGGTGAATACATTTGGTCACTATATTGGACGGGTGGAAGATCTCGGACAAGTGATAAAGTGAGAGGCAAGGTGGGGGGGGGGGTTTCTGGATTTTCTCCTCCTCTTTCCTCCCTTTTGGTTTGTCACTCCTCCCAGATCAATTCCACCCATCCATTATGGCAACCAAATATATTTGCCCCCTTGAATCTTGCATGCACACACCAACTACGGCCTGCAAGCAGGCTAGATGAATTGTGGACATAGAAATAGTAAAAAAAAAATTTGATGTAACTTGTGATATTCCCTACAAGTATTGTAGCATAGCTGTTTGGGAGAGTGCTCTCAATTCCCACTGTCTTTGTAACAACAAGTGCCAGATTGAATTTTTCACCTTTTTTTAGCTAAATCATCCTAACATTGACAAGTTCTTGGATAGTTTCATGGATGGAGAGTTCTTCTGCATTGTTACAGAATATTGTGAGGTGAGTTTGGATGTTTATGTCAAATATATCTGTCTTGATTTAAAGTCTGTTTTTAATTTGGTGATACACATGTGATGTTACTTAGCATATCATGATATAGTGACTGCTAGATCATCTTTGTTCTTTTGTTCTCTCCCCGCCTCAATTTAATTCATAACTCAATATTTACACATTGAAAAGCACACAGCAACTGACATTTGTCATGTACATGTAGCAGCAAACTACTAGATAAATATAGAAAG